>NW_006238921.1:418922-419734 GCF_000375325.1 Capsella rubella | reverse complement strand
GCAAGACACATTTTGGAAAACTGGAAGAAGACAAACAAAGATATTGAACTTGAGCGTATGTTTTGGAAAATTGCGAGGAGTTACACATCGGCATCTTTTGCAACAAACTTAGAAGAATTGAAGAAATATAACCAAGGTGCATATGACTCACTACAACGCACTGCACCAATGACGTGGTCTCGGGCTTTCTTCAAACTTGGGTCTTGTTGCAATGATAACCTCAACAACCTGTCAGAGTCTTTCAATAGAAATGTTAGAGAGTCAAGAAGGTTGCCATTACTTGATTTTTTAACAGAAGTGAGGAGGAAATGCATGGAGAGGAATGCAAAAAGGACAATTTTAACTAATAGGTGGAAGAAGAGGTTCACACCAAGGACAGATAAAGAGATTGAACTAAACAGGCAGAGAGCTAAGGATTGTCGAAGGTACATGACGACAGGGAATTTACATGAAATTGAACATGGAGATGATGTTTACAGTGTTGATATGGAGAAAAAAACTTGTGGTTGTGGCTATTGGCAATTGAATGGCATACCTTGCATGCATGCTATGTGTGTCATAACAACGACAAAGTTGGATCTTAATGAATATGTATCTGATTATTACTTGAGTTCAAGGTGGCGCCTCTTGTATAAGGAAGGAATGAAACCAGTCCAAGGCATGAAGATGTGGAAACGGTTAGGTCGCTTACATGTTCTTCCACCACCAGCTAGATTTAATCGTGGAAGACCACATGGTCATGCTAGGAGAAAGGCTCCCCATGAGTCTTCATCCAATAAGAACAAGTTAACTCGCCATGGTCGTATTATGAC
>NW_006238921.1:415387-418822 GCF_000375325.1 Capsella rubella | reverse complement strand
TGTTCTAATCCGCCTGCACCTCCTCAAGCAAAAAGACCAAGAGGTCGTCCAAAAAAAGTACGTGTTAGTTATTTCATGGTTTCCAATGCTTCTTACTAATACTAGATATTAATGGTTTGCTTGGTTCTTAATTTCCAGGGAGAATCATCTCATGTTGGAGACTATTCTCAAGCAGGAACTTCACAAAGTGGATCATCACAAGGAAGATTCGGCTTCTCTCTTTAGATTCTATTATGTTTTAAGACTTTGTGTTAGCAGATTTTGTCTCAGACTTGGTGTTTGTAGTTTATATTTTCGTGTAAGACTTTATGCATGATGTGGTGGGTTTTAGTGAACTTTCTTTAGTTCAATGAAGTTTGTGTTCTTTAGTTCAATGAAAAGATACATTACTAGTCAAACACAGAACATTTGGGATTTCTTTGTTTTTTTTTTTTTGTTTAATTAACTGTGATATTTAACGTCTCTGTTAAGTATCTTGTGTTGACTATTTTTATGTCTAAAACTGTTAAGTCAATAATAAATTGAGGAATAAACTTGCCCAGAGAATAGTTAGAGAATAAATGTGTTAATTTCTAGTAGTTGGGGAATTTAGTGAGCATTTTCCCCGTGTAATATTACCTAATTTATTGTATTTACTCATTTCCACGTTCTAACGTTTAACATATTACTGTCTATTTTTGCATTCAGTTTATAACATTTGTACACACTAACATCCACACGAATCATTCATATAAGTTTTATTTGTGAAAATGATATATATATATATATATATATATATATATATATATATATTTTATGTCTTAGCAATATATTTTATGATTGATGGATACATATAAATCAACTTGGAAAAACGTATATTTTTCTTTCCTTCCAAAAATGGTATTCATCATTAAATTTGTATCCACACATTCTCTCGTTTCAGTTTCGAAAACGTATAATAAAAAGGAAAAGATCGTGTTAAAAAAAAAAGAAAAAAAAAAAAGGAAAAGATCTTTGGTAGTGATATATATAACAAAATTGTTATTAAAAAATCAACTGATACGTCATACGTACATTTCTCCTCATGCATGGCATTGTAATTGTTAGAATTGGTAACGTAAATTTCTCTGTTTTTAACCTAAAAGAATAAATTAAAAAATTACATCAACCTAGAAGACACTGCATGGGAATTTACCATAATTTCTAACAGTAAACTTGAATATAACTGCGAAATTTACCAAATATAGTATGAGGGTCAATTAGAACTAACCCACCCATGGTACATCAATTGAAAAATGAACAAAGAATAATAAAATTAAAAAAACCATCAAAGTCATCATAAATATGAAATAAAGGTAACGCGCTTGATAATATACTTTGCTTAATAGTATTGTTGATTATATAAATGGTACAATATTTGAAACCAAACCCAACGAATAGAATAGATAGAGATAGCCATGTGTAATAGTATATTCCTCGGTACTTCCAAGGTCAAATCAATTAAATTTTGTTTTTTTCTTAAATATATAATTACCAAACAATATTATTGTCATAATGTTTTTAAGAGAAATAAAAAGATGAAGGAAGAAGTCACAAACAAACCCCACATTGGGTTGGGTTCACAGCAAATTGTGGAACAAAGCACGTGATATCATATGCCCACACAAAAGCTTTTTGTGATTAGTACATTTAAAGGACCTAAACCCTCAAATCAAACCCAATGACAAAATACTTTTATATATATAACTACAAGACAGACGACGACGACGACTTCATTACACACATTAATAATACTTTTCCTCCTCCATCATTTTATTATAATCCTCTGCATTGATAGATTCCTTAGTTTCTAAACTATTCACATGCAAAAAGTTATTACATCATCTTAAGCAATTTATTTATAACACATTTAATTAGCAACCGACTAAACTTCTTTCAAATACAATAATCATAAAAGTAGTAATCAACTTCTCTCGATCGATCTAATAGGTTCTTCATTATCTTAGAACCCATCAAAATATCGCTTGCTCTGTCCTCAACATTTTTGAAGCATCATTCACTAAATAATACTACTACTAGGATATAGGAGCATCGAATTATCACAAATTTTAACAGGGCTAGCTATGAGTAATTATATATATATATATATATATATGTCTGGCTATAAACTAATTGTATTGATTTGACACATACTCATCTTAACAACAGGAAAGAGATGTATGAGTAAAAGTAGTTAGGCTACTTCTTCTACTTGATTTCCTTTGCACAATTATTATCTTAAGTAGCCATCTAATTATAGGAAACATGTACATAGGTTCCTTTAATTTCATGATATTTATTGGTCTTCTTTTAATCGAAAGAATCAAACAAACAACGAAGATGGCCTAGTTTACATCATTTTTTTTTTTCTTTTTTTTTTTTTTTTTTTTTGTTAAAGGCTTGTTTATTATTATAAATGAGATGGGATACAGTATACAATACAAAATTCATGTAAATCATATACCAAAGTACATAGCGTAGTGCATAAATTGTGTCGATCTATAATCTGTTTTTTTTTTTTTGTTAAAGGGCCTCGATCTATAATCTTTTCTTACTTATTAGTACTTATTTTGATCAATATTATATATATAGTTGATCATCCTTACCTTGTGGACGTATATATCCCAAATACATATATGCACACACACACACAAATTAATACGTACGAGACACATTATCCAACAAGTTTGAATACTATGGTTTTTTAATAGCCACTCTTCTAATAAACTATAATTCACATGACAAAACCATATTTAGTGTTGGTAGATTCACAAATGTGGTCCTTCGTATGTGGAGAAACTTAAATCCATATTCAACTTGGCATGGAACACGTACGATTATGTATGTATCAGTCTCTCGGCAACTATTGAAGTCTCTAAGCTAGCTGAATCAAACAAAATATTACATATATCGTTGTCGTTGGTCGACCAAAAATAAAAATAAAAAATATCCCAAAGTTTGAAAGATCCACCAATCTCAGACCATGCAAGCTTTCTTCCAGTTCACCAATCCACTTTCCCCCTCCTAATAATTTTTATTTTTGATTTTGGTGCTAAACTAAGGCATTACAATACAAATTTTATATGTTTCTCTTATCCTTTTAATTTAGATAAAATATTTTATCTGATATATATTTTTTTTTCTTCTTCGTAGAAAAATGCTGTGTGTTCCTGACAAACTCCACATGCACATGTAAAAGGGGCACCAAGCCTTATAAAGACCCACCCACATTATTTTGTTCACATGGTTGTGTAAGGAAATTTTCATCTAATTATCAATCATAGTCATTGACGATAATACTTCATTCAATTTTTATAACCAAAAATAAAAAGGAAAAAAAAAACAGAAGAAGATAAAACTTCATTTTCCTTTCTAAAGAGAAAAATCCAAAATAATATTAAATATATATATATATAT
>NW_006238921.1:245271-415287 GCF_000375325.1 Capsella rubella | reverse complement strand
TATACCAACACACTGAAATGAATATAAATAGATAGACATGCCTAACATTTCTTATAATATATCCAAAATATAACCAATTTTTTTTCCGAATATATTTTTTTTAAGTATTTAATGTTTTTGTTAAAAATAAGTTGCCTGGTGCTGTCATGTGCATAACTATCATCTTAGGAGGTGAACCAGATTCCTCATTATTTGGCGAGCAGAATTTTTCAGAGCTCTGACATAATTAAAGAATATAAAAGATTAGAAGAGATGTATACTATAATACTCTTTTTATTTTGAGATATAATAAAAGAAAAACTCTTTCTTGCAATTACAAGTATATAATTCTAACATGTTAACACATGTACATGCATTACATTATATATGCTTCAAAGCCTCCTTTGACAGTTGTATCTTTGCCTTTAAAGATAGAGAAACCTCTTTCTCAAACACCAAAAACCAATACTTTTTTTTTTTCTGTTGCCCTTCTCTTCTTTCTTCTTCAAGGTAGCCTCCAAGCAATACGCAGAGGAGCCTAATCTGCTGTCTGGTCATTACTTTACAAGAAGCTATCATTTGTCCTTAATGTTGGCTTCTTCTTGTCCATTTCTTCTTTTCTTCTTCTTCTGAAACACAAGATCACTATCTTTACACCCAGAACAGAGTGAATAGACGAAGAAACTGGAGATTATAAAAAGCAGAGTATGTGTATATGAAGAGAAACTTGAATTTTGTGAAAAATAGTCTTTTTAGATTATCCCTTTTGAGATAACTGTTAAGAAGCAGAGGAAGATATGTCTGCAAAACTTCTGTATAACTTGTCAGATGAGAACCCAAATCTCAATAAACAGTTTGGATGCATGAATGGTATCTTGCAAGTGTTTTACAGGCAACATTGTCCGGCGAGACCAGTCGCCGTCTCCGGCCATGTAGACAAGTCTTTGCCTCCAGGTAACTTGAACTCTCTCTCTCTCTCTCTCTAAATCTTAGTTCAGTGTTTAGGACCACAAGGAAACAGAGTAGTTTCACTAGAACCAGTCCAAAACAGGCTTATAGCTAAGCACATGGGGCTCTTTTTGCAGGAGAAAGCAAAGATATCGTCGGTGAGACTAACATGGAAAGTGATAAAGAAACGGTAAGACTCTAAACTCAGTTTATACAATCATCGTTAAAGAATACGAATTGAGAAAACAGAGGCTGAAAGAAACAGAGGCTTTTTATGGACATTGCAGGAGAGGAGTAGTACCAAGAAGAAGTCTGCTGCAAAGGAGAAGCATAGAGCCTCTTCTGAATCCTCTTCAAGGCCTTCGTTTTCGTCTTCTCCACGGTCCTCGAGCTTCTCGTCTGCAGAAGTCAGTACCACAGCTTCTCAATTTGACCCGCCTGGTGAGACTCTGATCAGAGAGCAGCCCAATGGTTGCCTGATGATGCCATATGATCTAAAGGAGCTTGTGAAAGGCTCTATTAATAGAGATATGAGAACCAGAGATGAAGAAGTAGCCTTCACTCAGCAGCAGCAGCCCAATTCAGCTCGAACTAGCATTCTACTTCTCAAAGACTCATCATTGCGTTCACCATGTCGGAGTTCTGACGAGTGGTGTGAAGGAAGAGGAGTGGCTGCGAGGCTAAAGGAAAGCCATCGCCTTTCTTATGATGAGAGGGACATGAGAAACAACGGATACAAGACGGTTTCGAAGTTCAAAGAGACACCGAGATTGTCCTTGGATAGTAGGTCAAATTCTTTTAGGAGTCCGAGAGCAGATACCCCGAGATCAAGCTGTCCAGAGGAATCCGCAACAATGAGTCACAGGAGATCGAACTCGAGTGTTGTTGCCAAATTAATGGGTCTTGAAGTCATGGCGGATAATTCTGATACTGAACAGAGAAGAGAGAACCGGTTTTGTGATTCTCCAAGGCCAATATCTAGAGTGGAACCAATAGCTCTACAGAGATCTAGAAGCGTTGATTCCATCAAGAAGATACCTGCTTCTGCTGCTTCTAAGTTTCCAATGGAACCAGCTCCATGGAAGCAAATGAAAGCAGGCGACACTGCACTGACGGTTTATGGCGAAATTCAGAAGCGGCTTACACAGTTGGAATTTAAAAAGTCAGGAAAAGATCTCAGAGCTCTAAAGCAAATACTTGAGGCTATGGAGAAAACGCAGAAGTTGATAGATGAAAGCAGAGATGACAGTACACCGAGTACAACCACTCTTATGCAGAAAACTCACCAGCCAGTTCCAGTTGCAACAAGTCCAGCCAGAAACTTCAAATCTTCATCGATCGTTGTTATGAACTCCGCGGCTCCAGTTTCAACCTCTTCGCTGCCGCAGAATGTCGGCTTACCAAATGTCAAGGTTGGCAACTCTAAACAAACCAGGAAATCCACATCAGGGAAGCAGAACGCGATGGATTTAACCCCAAGGCCAGGCCTCTACAAGGGCCAACTCGATTCCACAAAGAGCAATAGCCTAAAAACATTACGGTCGGGGCAAGCTTTGGCTGCGGATTCTTGTTCCATGACCAAGGCAGGTAGGAGCCAACAGCACAGCGTAAGCCCAAGAACACAGCCAAAAAAGCTCGGGTTCGAGAAGCAGTCTCGACCCACAACTCCAAAATCAGAGCCAGGCAAAAAGCATATCGGACGGCAGCAGACAGAGATAGCCTCCCCGAGAAGAAAACAGGGCATAAAACCTCGCAGTACTTCTCAGCAACCTGATGACCGGTTAAGTGATGCAAGCAGTGACTTGAGGAGTCTAAGATCTGACAGCAACATGAGCTTGGGATTGAATGTTGACATCGAGGTTACAAGCAGACATAGGTTGGAGAGAAACTGTGACTTCCAAGAGCAACACACCCCAAGACAAAGGGTATTTATCTCTCACACAAATCTTCACTTCTCAAGATAATTCATTAATACTCTTAACTGAACATCTTCTGTTTATCAATGCAGAGTCCAGACTTTGGAATCAAACAGGACAGACCGTTCCTAAAACCTCTGAAAGTTACCATTGAACAACCGAGTCCTGTTTCAGTTCTTGATGCAGCCTTCGACGAAGAGGATTCACCATCCCCTGTGAGGAAGATATCCCTTAGTTTTAAAGGTAAGAAGACACTGGAAAAAAAAAAGGACACTCTCAGACTGATTAGTGACTCGTTCATATATAGTAGCAATTACATATAAATTGGTGCTAATTAGCTACATGGAATCACAAGGTTTTGGTTTGCGTAAAGTTCTCACCTTTGTTTTGGTTCTTTTGCCACAGAGGAGGATGCTTCATGTTCTGAAGAATCTGAGTGGCTAAACAAGCCTACCAGCTTCTGCAGATCCATACTATTTCCTGAGAGTAATCAGGACCCAACACAGCCAGGTTCACATCTTCTCGACAGCTTCCCTGAAGATGGTGCAGACTTCAAAAGCGGCGACAACAAGTATATCTTGGAGATATTGTTGGCATCAGGGATTCTAAGAGATCTTGAATACAGCATGATAAGCTTTCAGCTGCACCAAGCACGCCTCCCGATCAATCCTGGACTGTTCTTTGTCCTGGAACAGAACAAGGCCAGCAATGTGACTCTACCGGACAGCAAATTCAGAGGCAGAGGAAGACAACAGCAAACAAACCTGGTAGAGAAAATCAGGAGAAAACTAGTCTTTGACACCGTTAACGAGATGCTAGCTCAGAGATTCACTGCAGAAGGTTGTACCAAACCACGTTTAACCGCAAATCCACTCAGAAAGATGAAGAAGATATCAAAAGAAGAGAAACTTCTGCAGACTCTGTGTTCAGAGATTGATAGGTTACAACAAAACAACTCAAAGTGTCTCTTGGACGACGATGAGGAAGACAACCTGAAAAGTCAAGGCATGAACTTGAAAGAGTTTGAACCAGGGATTGTGTTAGATATTGAGAGAATGATTTTCAGAGATTTGGTTAATGAAGTTTGCTTCTGCTAATTTTTTATGATTATCGCTTAGAATTGTAAATGAAGGGAGCTTAGAGAGGAAGAGAACCTTTGGTCCTTGGGTTTTCAGCCCTCTTGCATGTTCTGTTCTCTTCCTACTTGTTTATTGTAACCAGCATATATATATACAGGTCTAACTAATGTAAGTATTTTAAGTTCAAGGATCATCCATATTCCAAAAAAGTGCCAAGAGCATATTAATTGTATTTTAAGTTCAAGGATCATCCATATACCAAAAAGTGCCAAGAGCATATTAATTGGTCTATCAAAATAATATTTCACCGGCAAATGAAGTTAAAGGCCAAACAACCTTCTATTTCTCCATCATTTTGAATTAGTAAAAATCTCTTACCCTAAGAAGTAATGTATTCCAGTTGCAAACGATTACTAAACTCAGAATGCAAAGCTAGCTTGTCTATAAAGTCTAAAATGACATAATACCTATTTTACATCTGAGTGGACAATTTGTGAGTCAATTCTTCCGCGCTTATCTTCAATCTCTGACTTTTTCTCCCTATTGTCACCACCTTCTTGAAACCAACCCTCTTCCTGGAAGCTCCGACTTATTGCCAAAGACGTAGGTCTTTTTCTATTCCCAATCTTGAAGCGCACCAGAGTTGGCTGTATCCTTGCACCTTCTTTCTTCCCTCCATCCTCGGAATCAGCTAACCCGTTCTTGTTGTTGATTTCATCTAAGGGAACAGATGCCTCTAGAACAGGGATGTAATGGTTGTTGCTCATATGTTTATCAGGAACGTGGTTGATTCTAACAACTTGATTTGAAAGCTCCAAAGGAGGAAAAAAAGGTGACACATCCTTCTCCACAAATCGAAGAGGCACAGTTAGAAAGGGGTTGCCTTCCACTTCTGCTTCTGCTGTGTCTCGAGCATCTTTTAGAGATTTAAGTATTTCTAACCTAGCACCATCAAAAGAATGTTGCATACTCCGTAAAGATGTCCCATTTTCTTTAATTGGAATCTCTTGTACGATTGTGCCTGCATTAGTTTCTACTGATTGATCACACAATTTGGTATCGGGAAATGCAGGAAGCCAAACAGGAATGTGTTCATCTGGAGGTTCTCCTCGGACCTCAGGGAGACTAGGAGCAGGTCTTTTCTCTTTACTAAATGGGAAGCGGGGAAGAGAATAAATAAACGGCATCTCCTCTGCTTCTCCAGTATAACGAATAATATCCTTGACTACACCGGAATCAGCAAGACAACGGTTATCATCTGAAACACCAGCAAATCCCAAACCAGATCCCAAATCCTCTAATGCTTGAACAATGTCGAGAGAATTACCATCTACTCTACCGGCTAAGTTGGCATACAAGTGAGCAGTCTTGCCAATGCTCTGGATATACTGAACGGCAACATCGGTTAGTGATTCAAGAGCAGATTCTTGAAAAGAACTAAACCTCAGGCCCTCCCGTGTCTGTGAATCCTGATAGGAATTAACCTCAACACTCTCGCAAATCTGAGCGACAGCCATTCTGGCTATGGCAAAGGCGAAATCAT
This sequence comes from Capsella rubella, assembly GCF_000375325.1. NCBI lineage: Eukaryota > Viridiplantae > Streptophyta > Magnoliopsida > Brassicales > Brassicaceae > Capsella > Capsella rubella. The sequence goes on along the minus strand of NW_006238921.1, from coordinate 409,822 downwards.
TGCCTCGGGAAATCTTTCTCTTACCATGTAATTCTCTTTGCTGACTTCCACCTTCCCCACCTCCATTGCTCATATTCAATCTTTCTTGCAACTTCACCCAACATAACCATTTCTTGAATGAAAAAACAACACAACACGCATCCCTCTGAGAACACAAAACCAAAATCAATTCATTTTCCTCAAAATTCGTCCCTTCCGCACCTAAGAACAAATAAGAGAGAATAAGACATAAGAATCAATACTAAACTAACCCAGAAAAACGAAGAACTGACCACATATTCCCACCCACAAAGGAAATTGAAATTAAATGATAGATCAATTATGCTCCAGTCACTAAGAAGAGACAGTGTTCAGCGAAACCCTAGAAACTAATCGTTGGGTTCAATTGACCGCATTAGAGAGCCCAAAAAAAAAAAAAAAAGTTGAGAGAGTAAGGAGAAGTAGAATGCATACCGAAGAAAAGGCTAACTCCATTGTAAAACCCCTCAAGGATTTAAACCGAGGAAGAAGAACAGACAACACACTCGGGCAGCTAAAGCTATCGGCGGTGAAGAAAAACCCTAGCGAGAAATTGAGAGTGGGGTACCAACTACCCAGACGCGAAATAGAGAGAAGGGTCGAATGCGAATCAACAAAACCCAGCTCCAATGCTAAACCCTTTTCGATCCAGAGACAAGGAGTGGGAGATTTGAGAAACTTATTGAAGCGCAGCTACTGATGAGTGATGAACAAGAGTTTGTTTTTAAAGAACCAAAATATATATTTAGATTTACAAAAGCTTATCAAATTACCTTTATTTTTTTGGTTTTCTCCCGTAATAAGGAGATTAAAAATTATAATGTTTTATTTAAAAATGAACTATTTTTTTTATTTATATAGTAGTAACGTTACAGCGATGATGTAATAATCATCGATGATTCCATTATTGCGGGAATTAAATAACTATATCCCTCCGACGAAAGTTAGTTAACTAGATCGGAAATCTTAAAAAGATTCGAGAGAGAGGCTCATGGGCCTTTCTAGTTATCAAACTGAGTTTCAATATAATGGCTTTTTGTCATAGGCCCAACACTAAACGGCGTCGTTATAGTGCTAGCTGAGTGACCCAATGTTAGCACTACTACAAATTCAAAATGCTTGTTTTTAAAAAGAAAAGTCATAAATCAGATAATTCAATTTTTTAGTTTTCTTATTGGTTTCTTCTAGGTTTGGTTCGGTGAACCAAATAGTGTAAATAATTACTGTCAATATATAGAAATATCATGTACCATACATACATAGGCAGAGATGGACGACATGGAAGCTTTTTGCAGAAAGTATGATGATATAGGACAGAGGCACAGAGAGCATTGGATCGGCAGCCTTTTATTCAAATCAATCAAAGATTGTACTACTACACCAACCATTATTATTATTTACTAGCCTTTTTTTTTTTTGTCTCTATTACCCTATTCAACTATTTCTTCTTCCTCCTTCACTCGTTATTAGTTATAAGACTTGTTTCCTCCTTTCAATTATAATTTGTTGCATCATATCTTCATATTTGCATCTTCATTTAAGCCTAACTCTACATTTGTGAACATGCATGCATGTGATACTATATATATTTGCATCAGTTCAAATCCGACTTACTATTTTAATGAGATAGTTAAAAATGGACACTTGTATATCCCACACACCATTCATCATCTAATTCTAATCTAGTACCAGTCATTACTACTTGTCTACTTAGCTAGTTGAGTTAGTTAATGTAGCACTGTGCATCCAATAGACACATATATAAACATTTCAATAATACAACTATTAGGTTCCATTCCATACTATTGAGTTATCTATTGATGAATCTGTGTGTCCTAGATTCTCATTCTCAGAATTCATACATAATATCTAAACACCAAAACCCAAAAATACACACACGCGCTTAATTATACCATAGATTAATGAATCTACATTTCATGTAAGTGTTTTTGTGTATCCATCATGAGCTACGAGGAAGCTATATATTTTGATGAGAAAATTTCCAAATCAAACACATGCAAAAATACAAGTAATCAATTATGTATCAATTTGTATTTGAAAATTATACAATATTAATTAGATAGTAATTTATTCATATTGTTTTGTGTCCCCTTGCTTCTGAACACATCAACATTAATTGTTTCAATATAGCTAGCCTAATTTCACATATGGTGTTCACTTCCTCTACTTGTGCTACTACTCTCTGACCCTAGAAGCTTCGACATATTAGCCGCTGAAGTTGTATTATCTCGGTTGAATTGGACAGAAGAAGACATCCGATTATCAATGTCTCTACCACCATTGTTGCCACCACCACTTCCATGTAGCAATGAATATAAAGTCGAAATGTTTTGGGATGAAGAAGATGAATTAGAATTACCCATTAATGGCATATGAAAATGGCTTGCCATTTGCCTCGGATCTACTGTCTCCATATTTGCCGAACCAGCCGACGAAGATGATGGGAACAAAGATTGTATAGTTGTTGTCGTTGTTGATGTCGTCATTGGACATACCAAAATTTGTGATGGAAATGGGACAAGACTATGTAGTTGATGATTATCTGCTTGGAAACTCAAATGTTGGTGGTGGTGATGATGATGATGCTCCATGTTGTGATAAGTTCCGTAAGAGCCAATATGATGATTGTTTGTGAAAACGACATCGTTGTCTCCCCTCTCTTTGTTGTTTACTTCACGGCTACTGGTAGTAGTAGTCTCAGCTTGTACACAACCACCATTGATTTTAAACCCGAGTTGGGTCGGATCTTGACCCGGCCTTTGACCAAGATTCAAGAAAGACTGGTGATGGTTGACGAGGCTGAAATTTTCCGGCGAGATGGGTAACGGAGGGAGCTCGTCGATCTCGTCTTTAGCAGCATCAAGCAACCAGTCCACGGCTTTGCTAGGCTGGTCAACGCCGAGGCGTTCTTGAAGATCGTAAAGCTGAATAGCCGTGGGGACTGATAGTCTCACGCGTCGGTCACGTAGCCCTCGTAGCGTACACACTTTGCTGTGACGGTCTTTGCCTCCGAAGGCGCGTGAAACCCTAACAATCCTCGGATCCTTGGATTTCATCCAAGAAGAAGAAGAGGTTGGCGGCTTTGTAATTACGGTTTTGCCACCGGTGCCTCTGACTTGGGCTTCTTCTTCTTCTTTATCTTCTTCGACGTCTCCTTCACGTCTTCTCGTATCCCGGGCGCCTGAAACTTCGTCGTTTGCATCTTTCCAAGACACGATATTCATAATGCTATATATATATATTGTCATAGATCAAATGTAAATCTCATTAATTAGTAGAAAACATATATTGAAAGGAATTAAATTAGAAGAATTTCATTTATCAGACAAATTAGTTTTGAATTTCGAAATCTCATATATTTTTTCGAGTTTCTGAATTCTTTTTTAAATAAACGAATCCACAAAATTGAAACATGAAAAAAAGATTAGGGTTTAATTGTTCTTTTTTCTTCAGTCGACTGAGTTAAGGTGGGATAAAAATAAAATAAAGCATGTACTGTTTCTTACCTTAATAACGAAGTTCGAATGGGTCTTGAGCTTGAACAGAGAAAATCTAGGGTTTTGCTATACTATTATAATATGATGAAATGAGAAGAGGGACTGAACAAAGGATGAGTATAATAGAAAGAAGAAAGTATGTGATTCGAATTTTTTCTTTTCAAAAGTATGAATAAAAAAAATGAAATTGAAAGATAAAAAAGAAAAGAAAAAAAAAGGAAGATGCTTTTGGAAGTGAATATGAGAACCCTACCAATATCAGAATTCAGAAGCCTCCAAAATTTAGAAGAATTGCGACTAAAAAGTATTAAGTATTTATGTTAAGAAAAAAAGCAATGGATGTAATAATGCCACGTGGTAAGATTTCGCTATCTTCGACCGGAAAAATAAATAAATGAATGCGTTGAATAATCAATCAGTCGAGTTCATTTTCATCTTTAATATTTATGGATCATCTCATTATCTCAAGACTCAAAATCTCTCTATACTGTATATGTATTTATACGGACGAGAAATAAAACCCGAATATTTTTATCGCATCCACGTCCGTATCATGTGATTATGAGTTGCGATTAGAATACGGCTAAGAAGAAAACCCCAAACTAGTATACGTGAATATCCAAATTTAAAAGAAATTGTAGATACCAACATTAAACATATATTTCTCTATATATATATATTGACGTCAAGTTATATATAATAGCTAGCTTGTTAGAACAGCTAACTAATGTTTTTAATTAAGATGAAAATAATAAGTGTCATGAAAGGGATGATGTACGATTATTGATTTAACATTTATAAGTTATATTATTCACTGTATGAAATGCAACTCACATAAATGGTTTATATATTTTGGTCCATGTATATATATATATGTGCATGGCCATGCTGTCATAAGTCATAACGACAATTACAAAAGGTTGTGAATTTACCCGATGCACGCCTCGTGTACTTTGTTGAGTCACGACTCATTGCCTTTACAAAACACAAGTACATGTAATTAGACATCACTAAGCCCTAGTTTACTTTTGCTTCATAAAAACCGGCTTAACGTACATATTTGTTTAAGAATCAAAAGGCTGTGTGCATATAAAGGTTGTGTGTAGCTTGTGATATGTATATAAAATTATCGGTTGTCCTATTTTGGAATATATGTATTGAATTTAGTAATATAATAATGACATTTCACTATATCTGTATTATCTATTAAAAAAATAGTTAATTGGCATTTGACTCCCAAGAAAAAAAAACAAAAACAAATTAATGTGCATACATTATTTGAAATACACAAAATATTGGTCAATTATAATCCTCGAAATTAATTAATTATCATATATATACATATATATATATATATATATATATATATATATATATATATATATTATAAATATCTGCTGGCAAGCTATATTCTTATATATTTTGATCCATTTGCGAAATTCTATATGAGCAACATGTGAAATGAATATTAAAGGGAATATAAACCCTGAAAACTTGTCAAAATTTATTTCTTTCTTTCTTTTTTACGTCAAAGTATATTAATGTTCTAAGAAATATAGAAACGAGACTCTTTCAGATTTTCAAAGCAATGAAAAAACAGAAGTGGTCATATTAGGTATCCACATGATTGTCTTTATAAGTGTGCATTTTATCCATTCACAATAATATTCCAACCCTTTTTTTCTTTCTCAATTACAATTTAATTACATATGAATCGGAAACATCAAATTTAACTTTTTTAAAAAAAAAATCGTACATCGTCTTTAAATAAAGTTATGTAAGAATATTGGTAGGAATTGAAAAAATAGAAGTGGGCGAAAGCAATATATCCTTATGAATCAAAACAAAGGACTAAGAATAAAAAAGGTGTGATGATGATCATTTCATCTTAAGACATTACATGAGAACAAAGGAGAAATCGGACAAACTTAAAATCCACTAAGTCATGTCTACTTCACCGACTCCAAAAGTGTGTGGTCTCATGAACAAAGATTGGGTTTTTAATAGCTTTTCAATAAGTACTTCACATCAATAGTAATAATTAATGATGCGAAGGATCAACGACAATAAATATCCCAAAAACAAAAAAAAGTTGGGTATAATCCAATTCCAAACGAAGCCAATTATATACGTTAAAGGTTTAATATTTCTTTGTCAAAAGTTTAATATTTCTATATAGTTATTACTTATTATACGTAGCTATTAATATTAGCGTAAAATATCAGCTAGAGCGCAAGCAAGACAACTTAACTTTACGTGGATATTGCAAAGAGAGAACACCATATCATTAATTTAGGACGGCGTGGATATTCAAATGATCTGCATATACTAGTACCGTCGGTACGCATGCCATTACGAGACGTATACAATTTAGTTTCTTCCACTTGATGAGTTTGAGATCTTTATACATCAAAATTACAAAACACGTTTCTATATAAATATACGCGCGCATGTAGATAGATAGAAATTTCTAGATTCTATATATGATCATATATACGACTATATAGTAAATAATTCCAGAACATTATTGACACTTTCTTTCCGAAACGTACGTACGTCAATATATATGCAGTGCGCATGTGAAAAAATATGTAAGCTAATAATATATTTGATTATTGTATATAGCCATATAGGTAAGCTAGAAGCTGAAAGATCCGTTATATATAAATGAAAATTTCAGAGGCAAGAAAAAAAGACGATTGTATTTTTTTATTTTATTATATATCTATATAAATGGTGTATTTATGATGTAATTTAAGTTATATACGGTAGTAGTATTCTCGATCGTTAAGAAAAAAGTAGCTGAAGAAGGAGTGAAGAGAGGAGGAGGTTTGGGCATCTCGAGAGAGAAAACTGAAGAAAACAGAAAGATGAGAAAGAGAGTTATTTACTCAATGGTCCCCCCCAACAATTTTTCCTATCACTTTTTTTTTTTCCCTGTCACGATTTAATTGCCTCTTTTAATATAACCCCAATACCGTAGTGAACATCTTTATTACTTTCTATATCTGTGTGTTTTGGTTGTATTTGGATCTCGTTATGGTATATGTATATATATACCCAAACAGGCCAGCAAATCTCACATTCAGTTCTAGCTAGTGTATCTTGATTGAATCAATGACTCCACTAATTGATACCCTAATCTACATGCATGTACGTAGATATATCATGTATAGTTGCTAGAAAGCTTAATTAGTCGTTTAGAAATGAAACACAAGTCTCTAAATTTGGTCTATAGATCATCGACAACATGAAAATGTAACACAACAGTTTAACTTTAATCTGCTTTGAGAAATTAAATCGCGCGCAACCTATAAATATAATTGACTCGACTACACAACAATATGAATTATAGGTCATAAGTTTTAAATGAATTCGATGTAAAATAATTGGTGTCCAAGAAAAATGCATGCGGATGAATCAGTTTCCGATTGTTTGATACACTTTTATAAAAAAAATAAAAAAATTATTTGAAATCTGTACTGTACTGTTCCTATCCGAAACACCAATCCCTATGCTCGCTCAGTCCATATGGTAGATCCGTAGATACACACTGATAGTAACCCAACATAATAATAATATGGCCTTTAGGCTTTAGATGGCCGCAGTAAGCAGACCTTGTTTACTTTCACAATATATGTGATTATTTTACGTGTACGTACGTACATGGGAATCATCCTACTTGTACGAGAGATTTTCAGTGTTACTGTCATGGATCATAAATTTGGGCCAAGAAAAAAATATAGAGGGCCAGCTGTGAAGAGGGGAAAAAAGAAGCCCAATGGACAAAAAGTGTTAACATTCCTATATATCCCAACGACTACAAATTCTTTTGTGGTTTTTTTTGTTCGTCTTGAAGTAAAAAAAGGTAGACCAAAGCCGGTTGTTGTTGACACTTGACTATAATGCATAGTTTGTATTTAGAAAAAAACATCATGTCTCATGCAAGTTGGGTTACATTATACATATATTGTCTCTTGTTTGCAATGAGTAAAAGAAGGGTATACGTGGCGTATTAGAAAAGCGAAACGTGTCACTAATATTATCACCTTTTTTTTGTTTTTTTTTTTTTAATTATCACCTTTTTATTTGATGAGATTTTGAATCTTACCCAAAAATTTTTTAAAAAAAAAGAAATACTAACAAGTTGGCCACTATGGGTCGATGCGTGTCCCACTTCTCTCTCCCTCTCGATCTGTTCTCTACATCATCATCTCTCGATTGGGGTTTGCTGTTTGTTTGCGTCTCTTCAGGAGAATGAATGAATCCTATGAATTTATTCCTCTCCTTTACAATCAAATTTATACCGTAACACAACATTAATTCTTATCACCAGAGAGTGGATTAGAATAAATAACCAAAAAAGACAAAATATTTGAGAATTATTAGAACTTTGGAAGTAGTAGGAGGAGGAGTAAAAAAGCTCTAAACAAAAAAAGTGTTTTCAAGTTTGGGCCCGGTCAGGCTGGATACACGTGGCAATAAAGTGACTGTCGTGGTTGAGCACGTTGATTATTAGACACGTGTCAAGTTGTTGACGAACAAAGCAAGTAAGCCTCTGCGGTCGTATCTCTCTCTCCCCACTTGATTCGATGATGCCTTCTCTTTTCCACGTGGCGCGGTGGGTGGTCGTCTATTCTTTTTTTCTTTTCCCACCGCATAATTAATTAATTACTGTTAATAAGAATGAAATCCCAATTATCATTCCTATGTCTGTCAACGAGTAATCACTTAAGCTATTTGCCTATTTTTCATTTGATTATATATATATTAATTCAATTATGCATATCCGTATCAACGAATTATGAGTTTGTATATATTTTTAAAAAAGTAAGCCAACTTGTGTGAATATTTTATAAGGGTGAAAATCCGTACAACACACACATCGTCAACTATGCTTGTGATATAATTCTTAAAAGTCTTAAACATGATTTCTTTTTTTCTCTTTTTCTTTTCCCCCCCTTGCAAATTTTAATTAAAATACTGCAAATTGCAGTACTATAGTTTATAATAGTAAGCATTTGGTGGTGCTTTTGTTTTTAAGGTAAAAATAAAAATAAAAAGAAAGAAGATTATTTCGTCTCTCTCAAGATCGAAAATAGAAAGTTCATTATAACGTTTCTCCCCTTCTCTCTTTCGATTGTCTCTGGGCTTTCTTTTGATTAATGGAGATGATCACAAGAGGTAGTGGGATCCCCAACGGCGTCGTTCAGGTCCCGAAACTGTTGCACCAGTATTTCATCTCAAGCAACCATTTTTGTCAACGAGATCACTCTGATGATCAGAATGGTGGTGAGAAGAAAGAAGAAGCTGCAGAGGAGGAGGAGAAAGATGTCGAGCTCACGTTAGGTCTTTCCCTTAATGGACAGTTTGGTACGGATCCGAGATCGAGGAAAAGGAACAACTTTGAACTGGCCCGATCTTCTTCCATACCCGAAGGTTTCTTCTTCCATGAGCTAAGATCAGCCGGCGGAGATATGATGCAGCGTAGAGCTGAAGACATGTTCCAGCTGGATCGGACGCGCTCGCTTCCTGTCGTAACGGAGATGGAGACAGAGAGGAAGAGGATGCGATCGGAGAAGACGAGGGTGTTTATGGAATCTCCGGTTCATCCTCTGTCCAAAGATCAAAACAGAGCCGAGGTAGAGGAAGAGAAGGCTAGGGCGTTTATGGAATTCAAGATCCCTCCGACGAAGGAAAAGGAAGTAAAAGATGGGTTTGTCGTCCCTGGTCCGGTCAACGAGAAGGGTAAAACTGGAAATACGGCGAGGAAGAAGAAGAAGAAGGACGCGGAAGTTTCGGGAATGGAGAAGGCGAGGAACATCCTAGAAGACATGCCGTGCGTGTCGACGAGAGATGTCGGAGCCGACGGGAAACGAGTGGAAGGGTTCCTATACTGGTACGGAGGGAACAAGGAGGAAGTCAAGATAGTCTGTGTTTGCCACGGCAGCTTTCTTTCTCCGGCGGAGTTCGTTAGGCACGGTGGATGCACCGTCAGCGACGATGATGTTACGATAAACCCTCTTAAACATATTGTTGTTAAGCTGCCTTCTTCTTCCTTGTAGTTCATTTGCTTAGGGATAATCCCATCTAATTAATAGAGAGACGACTATATATTATTTCATTCATTTTTTTTGAGTTGAAACTGAAGAAGAATGAACCCAACGGATTTGATTCCAACATCTAGACTAGGGGTTGTATATGCATTGACCCCTTGAAGAGCATTCTCGTATTCCATATAACAATGATACTGAGTAGAAGAGAGAGTGGACTTGAGTTAGTTGTAGAGAGTGATTCTTGCTCTTGTTCCTCTTGTCTTGTGTCTTGTATATGTACGACACTCCCGAAAGATGTTGAAGATAGTATTCTTCCAATCACGGGTTTTCTCCTTGCCCACTCCTCTGCCGGATCATACAAATACATTGAAACCCCTATAGATGCTGCGAATCAGAAATCCATGTAGAGAAGTCGCTGTGAGTTCCGATATATCGATCTCAATTACAATTAGGGTTCCTCTCTGATTTTTCTCTTTCAAATTTGTGGGTAAAACGGGCCTGCGTCTTCTGTTTACTGTTGGGCCTTAAATTGAAACAAAGAGTATCTGTACCAATAAGATTTATAAACCTTATCATCCAATGCTACAAGCCTACAACACATAGTAATAACTAGGCCTGGGCGTTCGGATGTCCATTCGGGTTCGGTTCGGTTTGTTCGGTTTTTCGGTTTTTCGGTTGTAAACTTCAAGCCTCCATTCGGATATTTTATATGTTCGGATCGGGTTCGGTTCGGATTACTTCGGGTTCGGTTCGGTTATTATGCACTCAAAATAACCATTATCATTAAAAAGAAAAAAACCAAACTATGTCCTAAAATTCATAATACATAATCCATAAAATCCTACATTCAAAAAAAAAAAAAAAACACAAATCCATGAAACAAGTAAAAGAGAGATTCAACTTCAAACTAGCCTTGAACCTAATAATTAGAAAAAGAACAAAAAAACACAAACTGTGCTGCAAATAAAAGGGATTACTCGAGATCTCAGAAGGAGAAGAAGAAAAACTTTGAAGATTTAGTGATCTTACTGCAACTAAAAAAGGGGAAACGCAACCGCCCAAGTCTCTCAACCGTTTGTATAACTTATAGTCTAGTACAGTAGGTAATGTATCTTATGTACATATAATATGTGTATATATACATTCGGGTATGTTCGGGTTTTCGGATATAACCGAAACCGAACCCAAACCCAAACTACCAAGACAGTAGCCCCCTATCGGATATTTGTAAGTAACGGGTTTGGATCGGTTTCGGGGTTTTTGGTTCGGGTTCGGGTTTGGTTTTCGGATTTCGGATTTTTGCCCAGGCCTAGTAATAACCTTTGTTTTTTCTCCTATCCCTTGAGCATCCCACGTTCAAGAGGTCTAGTTGTGTAGAGAGACATGTGATAAAAAGGATGTCACGTATTTTACTACAATCACACAAAAGGATATCTGCAGCAAATACGAGCTTTGATAAATTTAAAGTTTGAAGACAAAAGAGCAAAACTACTACGTATATAAAGTATAAACCATTTACAAGTGGGAAAAACAATTTAGCTACACAATTCCATAGTGCTCTTTTCTCATATATATTATGTTCTGCTTCCTGAAATCAACCTTCCTATGCCTTCAAATGTCCTTTTCTACCCTCAAGAAACCAATAGGAAAATTTACCTCTCTTCATCTATCGACTGACTGACTACACAAACAAGTTTACAACTGAGTGCAAAAGAAGATTAAAAAAAATTTAATCCTAACACGACGGAGGCTGGAGCTGCTTCAACCGTCTTACAACTTGCTTCATCGTCGGCCTCGTCGATAGAGAATCCACCGTACAAACAACCGCTAAATGCAGAACCTCTACTAGATCATCATGTGGACCTGCGTCCCACAGTCCCGCTGTGAAAAACTCCTTTGCCCGTCCTTGTCTCAACAGCATACAAGCCCATTGCACTATGTTGAAACCGTTACCGTACGACACAAACGACGGATCCAGTGCTTTCTTGTCTGAAAGCAGCTCTAGAAGCACCACTCCGTAGCTGTATACATCTGCTTTGTCCGAAACTCGGCAAGTCATCGCGTATTCTGGAGCTACATACCCAAACGTACCCGCCACACCTGTCGTTGCGTGCGTTTCCGATGTCCCAAGCAATCTCGCTAACCCGAAATCTGATAAATATGCGTTGCAGTCATCATCTAGTAGGATGTTGCTCGGCTTAACATCTCGGTGAAGCACCCTTGGGACACACTGGTCGTGGAGGTAAGCAAGTGCACGAGCTATGTCCAGAGCAATCTTGTGAAGAACTCTCCAATCTCTTGTGGATCTTTCTTGGATGAATTTCTCAAGGTTGCCTCCTGGGAGGTAGTTGTATACCAAGAACATCTCAGTTTCGCTAGCATGGTAACCGATGAGTGTCACAAGGTTTGGGTGTCGAAGTCTACCAAGAGTTTTAATCTCTGCGTGGAACTGTTGGATACCCTGAAACCGTCCAATCGAGAGGCGTTTGATTGCGACAACCACATCTTGGGATATTTCTGCTTTGTAGGTCGCTCCAAATCCACCGTTTCCAATCAGATTGCTCGCGTTGAAGTTCCCTGTGGCTCTAACAACATTGTCAAAGGTTATTGCAACTCCGATGTCCATGAACATAGTGACTTCTCGTTTCGTAGTGGCCATGATCTTCGATTTCGGATGCCATTTCCTAGTGTAGAAGAAGAGAATCACAAGAGCGATCAGAACCGAGACAATAGCTGAAGCAGATGCAATTGAGGCGATCTCTAGCGAGTTGAATCCACCCTTCCCTGACGACTGAGATGGAGAGTTTTCAACCGGCGAAGATGCATAGTCCTGCGTGATAGAATCTCCCGTGGAGTCTCGGGGATCCGAAGACGGCGTTGTCAGAGAAAACACATGGCAAGGTCGAAGATAGGGGTTTCCGCTAACAGTGCTGCATTTCGTCAGTCCGTTGGTTGAAGGAAGTGGACCTGACAGATTGTTGAAGGAAACATTGAAAACAGCAAATGTAGCAAAACCCGACGGGATTGGGCCAGAGAGGTTGTTATTGTTGAGAAGCAACACAGTGAGATTCCTCAAGTTGACGAAATCATGAGGAATGCCGCCAGATAGATAATTAGAAGAGAGATCAAGAACACTCAAGGAATGTAACTGACCAAAACTCTGAGGAATTTGCCCGGTGAGGTTATTATTCGCAATAGAAAGATATGTCAAAGCTGTCATCTTCTTCCCTAGGCTTCCCGGTATCTGACCTTGCAACTGATTACAGCTCAGATTTAGAGCAACAAGCGAGCCTAGATCCCCAAGACCTGATGGGATTGTCCCAAAGATCTGATTTGACGAAGCATCAAGAATCTTAAGAGACGTGCACATGTTGTTTATTCCTTCAGGAATCCGACCTGAGAGCTTGTTGAAGCTTACATTGACATAAACAGCTTTGAGTTGATCGCATTTATCAAACAGATTTCCCGGGAATTGCCCATACAACTGATTCCCTCCAGCAGAAAATATGTAAGAGATTCGCTTTCCCAACCGCTCCTGTGCAAGTGGTACAGACTTGAGAGTACCGGTGAAGTTGTTGTCTGCGAAATTATGAAACACTGACGGACCTCCATCACCTCCAAAATCCATCAGGGATGTTCCAACTTGAGCCTTCATGGTGAAGAAGGAGAGATATACCGACGATGGATCATTGTAAGATTCGATAGAAAACCGGTCGATGTAAACAACAGGAGGACAATGGGCTGTGGTATTGTTGGAAAACTCAGGGATTAAACCCGTTAAGCTGTTTCCGCCAACATCAAAGACACTCATACAAGGGACAGAAATATCTTTGAGAAGCTCTCCCGTTAGCATATTTGAGCTCAAATCAAGAAGACGAAGGTTCCTGCATTTACTAAGACCAACAGGAATTTCGCCTTTAAAGAAGTTTTGACCCAAATTAACCATCTCCAAGTTTTGACAAAAACCCCAATCTCCTGGAAATCTCCCTTCTAACGTAGCTCTTGGCACCCAAAGTATCTTTAGTTTCGGAAGCCTAGTGATTTCCTCTGGAATACCTCCTTGATAGAAATTGAAATCCTCGGTCATCGAGGTTAAGTCAGCGCCTGGAGGTAGATCCGCTCCCCCTCTAATACTATTAATGTCATCATACACATTGTACAGATTCGATAGCACGAGAACAGACAAGGAAGTGCAATTACCGAGTTCAACAGGTAATGGACCACTAAGAGTGTTCCTAGAAACATCCAAAACCTCGAGCTTCTGAAGGTTCCCGAACTGTAAAGGGATAGTCTCCTCCAATGTATTTATATACAACAACAACGACCTTAAACTGCCACACTTGCCCAAACTCTCTGGAATCCTCCCAGTCAAGAAATTACCAGACAAATCTAAATGCTCAAGCTTTCCACAGTTATCCCCAATATCTTTAGGCAAAGAGCCTTGAAGCCAGTTTAACGGCAAGTGCACCACTCTGAAACTCCCAACAAAAGCAGGAACAGTTCCATTCAACCAATTGCCACCCAAATTCAAAATCTCCAACTTGGACAGATTCTGCAGCGAATTAGGGATTTCGCCTGAAACTCGGTTAAACCCTAAATTCAAAACCCGCAAATTCCGTAACCCAGTAAACTGAACAGGCAATGACCCGGTCATCAAATTCCCTTCCAGATCAAGAACTTCAAGCTTCTCCATTCCCCAGATTCCGACAGGAATCTCTCCACTAAACGAATTGAAGGGCAGAGACAGAACCCTAAGCTCTGTGAGGCCGACGACTACAGAAGGCAAATTCCCAACCAAAGCTCCATGATTTCCGGTACAATCCCTCCGAATACCAAATCCATACAGCGGAAACTTACCAATATCACCACAAGTGAAACGGTTTCGACTGATTTTAGAACTCCCTTTATCGCTTCCAGAGCCACTAATGTTGAGAGCCATGACTCGAGAGGTCGAATCGCAAGACACACCAAACCAGGAGCAGTAGTCTTCGCTGTCCTCAACCCAGCTAGCGAGAAGCGCACCAGGGTCCGATACCGTTGTCTTAAAACGAAGCAACACCGATTTGTCCGAATCAGCTAAAACAGTGATTTTGCCGGATAGACAGGTAGCGAAACAGAATAACCAGAGCGAGAATACAACGTGTGAAGGCATCTGTCTACGGAAAAAACGCCATTTGATCACTGAAGAAGGCAAAGAAGTCATATTCGTAACTTATCCCTAAAATGTTTTGTTACACAAAAACCCTAAACCCACCTCGCAAAAGTCTGCTAATTTAGCAATTGACAAGCAAAAGATCCTTCCTTTTACCGTTCGAAACAATCCCAAGTTACCGAGCCTTTAACCCTAATTTGGAGGATGAAGGAGAAGCTTTTAGTGAGAGAAACAGATGAAGCAGAGAGAGGAGAGAGAGAGAGAAAGAGATGAGAATTCAACACTGTCACTGAGGAAGACGCGTTTTTTTCTTCTCTCTCTGTTTTTTTTTTTTCGTTAAAGAAATATCCTAAATGTTTTATTTAAGATCTATTTATTTAATTTTATCCAGAAAATTAAAATCTTCTAGTGTAGTTGGCCCACTTTCTTGATTTCCTATTGGCTAACAATCTATTATTTTTGAGCTTCGAATAAGCAAATTTCGATTATATTTAAATTTAAAAGTTACTTAAATAAAATCATGTTATAAAATTATTAAAACACTAATAACATTGTAGTCTCTAAACTCAAAGCATCAAATCGCAATAGGTACATGATTGATAACAGTAGGTAGATGCGAGAGATTATCATATCACTAAATTTGAGGTCACATATATTTATTATTATAATTATATTATGAGCTTAAAAATATGTTAATAACGATATTTCAACTCTCCTAGTGTATTATATACATCACTCTCTCATCGACCAATGTTATGCTAATATCTTGAAGCTACACATTTATTACAGATATATATATATATATATATATAATTCACAGTTAACTTGTAATCAGAAAAACTTCATAATCTAGCACTTAATATATTTCCTACTGATGGATAAATTTAATAATACATTAAATGCATGTGACAAAGATGTGTATATATATATATATATATATCTATATTAACATTTTTAAAGACACTTATGAAAAAACTCTCATTCAGCTCACTTATTTACAAGGTCCTGCCACTGTATTTACTTATTTAAAATTAAACAAAACAAATTTACGGTAACTGGTAGAAGCCAAAACAATTAAGTGGCCCATTTACATTAAGCCCAACTATACGTGTCCTCCATTACGTCCAACTGTTCTCCATCAAAACGAAATATCCTCCATTGAATAAAACTCCAGAAAATACATTTGCTTACTGAAATGAAATATGAACGCATACGAAATTTAACACTCATTAATCCATTTGAAGTATATGCGATGGTGAACACATCAGTATCCAAATCTTTATACACTCTCATTTGACCAAACGACACAATCTCTACATATATATGGTAATTTTACAGGTTCTACATAATCACTTTGTTAACAAAAACTTGAATGAAACAACATCATCTACATTCATAACAAGTATACAAATAGTGAATGATTGATTCCGTAAACCTGAAACACTTTTTATACTACTCAGAAAGGATTTATCAAAATACCCAAACTCGATTAAGGTTTTATAGTCAACAATAATTGTTCACCCAATCGGCACCGCTTGATTGGAGTCAAATTCTATTACTATCCTCACATAAAGGATGACATATACAAAATTAATAGAAGTCAGGAACTGTTTTACCTCAATATGTTGCTTTCTTGCCCGATTGTCTGGATCAGAATCGTCGTAAGAGATATTGTACCCAATCAGCTGCTTCAATAGGAAGAAAAAACTGATAGAATATAGAAACTAATAGATCTTGGATCTGGCCGATTAATAAACGGAAAAGGATTTAGTTGTCTGTATGTGTAGATTAGTGTTCTTTGAAAGACTGTTCGATTGTATATTATTGGAAACAATAGAAATGGAAACGAAAAGAAGACAAGCGAGATAAGAGGAAAAAAAATTGACTACACTTCTTTAATTTCACGCATCTAACCAACCTTTTTCCCCCGTGTCACAAGTCCCGGTTAAACCGGTTAATAATCGTAATAAATGTATAAAAATTACACGGTTAAAAATGTTAACCCACCACCCAACAATATGCAATACTTTATAATCACATATATACTAAGTGCTTCCACTTAGTTATCTAAGAACAGAATGATAAATATTTAATTTTACTAGCAAACAAGTTTTCATGAACTTACTAAATTTAATTTTAAAGTCGTATGGTAGATAAAAAAAAACGTATATAAATACACATCAATATACATTCCCAAGAAAAAACATATTTTTAATTAAAATATTTTTAACACAAACTATATTATGATTATATATCAATATACATTCCCAAACATAAAAAACATATTTTAAAATAAAAAATTTATTAAAAAAATGAAGCCGCGGTGTACCGCGGATCAAAATCTAGTTGAATAACAAAAATATTGTTAAATATTTATAATTTGTTGTCATACACAGCAGACAAATTAGCCAACATTTTATGGGGGATAAAAAGAGTTTTGAGTTTATAGTAATACTTTTCAATGAATAATTATAAGGAAAAAAAAAGAAACTTTTATTGAATTATATCTGTCTTTTAGCTACTACTTATAATAATAATACGTAATCTTACCAAAAAAATAATAATAAACGTAATAATGAAATGTTGTGGTCCTTTGTTTGTACGCATCACCATGACATAAGAGTTGTATCATTCATCAGCCGGTTTACAACATGACCGAACCAAAATGTTGTGTCAATCTTTAAAACTGGAAGTCGGTTTGGTTAACACTCTTGAATTACAAGTTACATACACATATAAGAAGAAGAAGAATATGTTTCGCACGCAAACGCTAGAAATCTGATCGTCTACTTAAATAAACCGCATTTTGAAGGACAATGGAAGCAAGAGAACCAACCGATTCTCGAAGCTTTTAGCGATTGCGTTCGAGACTCCATTTTTTTGGATGCCTTCCGTTGTGGTTGTTGTTGTTGTGATTCCGGCTGCAACTCAGTTAGCGTACCAGATTCTGAATAAGGCTGCGGCTGGGGCTGTGGTTGGGGAGGTAGCACCGGCGACTGAGTCAGCTGATACCCTCTGATTTCCATAGATGGCGTTTTGATAAGTACATCTTCTTTTTGCAGTCTGTTACATGAATTCCAACGAAAGTATGTTAGGGTTTCAAAGGTTTCTTCTTTCCCAAGAAAACATCTATAAATCAATATTTCGCATGTCAAACAACTTACAGTGGGAATGCGAAAGAGCCAATGCTGTTGGTGCTGGTGTCCGAACGACAAGAAATGCTCGGGGAATGTGAAACTATACTGTTGGAGTCTTCTGGTTGATTCTCCTTCGCAACTTGTACTACTTCCTTCTTTTCTAGAATTTTGGTTTCAGTTTCCACCAAAACCTCTGCTTCTATCATTTCTTCTTCTTCTTCTTCGTGTTCATCATCGCTCTCGACTTCACCCCTCCTCTCTTCTATTTCGCTATCATCGACCTCAGAGTCTGAGGTCTCCACCTGGTATTGTTCCTCCTCTGCAATAATCTCTTTCACAGATTCATCTGGTTTCTTAACCGGAGGAAGAGCAAGCGGAATAGGAACCGGGTCGATTTCGTGAGCTGGTTCTTCGAGTCTCGGTATCTCAGCCAACCTCAAGGGTGCAGCAAATCCATGATCTTCCCTTGTCGAAATGTTAAAACTCCCATCGTGGATGCTAAACAAGGATTCGTTAGAAGCTATGCTCCAATCCGCCGAATTACCCGGTTTGCTAGAGAAAACCGAAGATGGAATACGGTTTGGATCATAAGCCTGATGTGACTCTCTCAGTTTCTGTGCCGACAGCGATGGCTTGGGAAGAGGAAAGTGTCGGATATCAAAGTGTCCATCTGAAGAATCAGATGTTATCGATGATGATCGTGATGATGAAAAGGAAGAAACCGAATTCTTCCACTGTTCTTCTTTGTTTCCAATTTCTGTATCCATTGTCTCCTAATTGAAAGAAAGAAACAGAGGCGCTCTGTTTTCGAATGATTGTATAAAACAAAGATTAGAGATTGATCGAATCACACCTGGGAATTATAGGGAGAAGGTTTAGACTGAAACTTATGAGGGACTTTTTATTTTCTTTATACGACGTAACAACAGAAGAAATAACAAGAGTAACAAACAAAAATACAAGTCTGAATGAAGTTTTTGTTTTATTGTTTTGTTCGTTGTTAGTTGTCTAAGCAATAATGGACTAAACTAGAGGTATTTTACGTTCAGTTAAACGAAGTTAGTAACGAGACATTAAGACAAAACCTTAATTTAGTTCTTTATTAAATGTGTTATTCATGATTTAGAAGATGAATCATCAATACTCACCTCTATTTTTAGCAAGACCATCTAATAATATTGTAAAAGAAATAAAACAGCTTACTACAGTTGTTAAAAACCCTGTAAGTTTTTTTGAGCATAATTATTTACAGAACAGAAAAACAGTAAAATATATTTTGTTTTTGTTTTTGTTTTATAGGAAACCAATGTTTTTACTCAATTTCTTAATTTTGTTGATTACCAAAAAAAAAAATCTTAATTTTGTTTTTATTATACGCGAACATAAGAATTGAGAAATACATTAACCTCGGTCTTGAACGTTTGAGAAAATTAAAGATAAAAGAATCCATAAACCACCAAGAACACATGCAAAAATGTATTCGGTTCAACCCAAAAAATTCACAGTTTCTTCATCAGCAACTGACAGAAGATAAACCGGATTCCGGTTTGCGTAGTTCTTGAATCTGAAACAAATTTGTTTAAATGAAGAGAGTTAGTTCATTTCTAAACCGATATAATGTAAGAAGCAATTGGGTGAAACATGTATATAAAACCGAGTTGGTATAAAGAAATTGACCTTGGTTTGATTAAAGCTAGGTGGAATAAGAGAACCAGAAGCTTTTCTGCTTCTTGCAAGAAGACCTTTAGTAACTGGAGACATCATTGCATCAGTTGGGCTTCTGTACCTGAGAAGAAGCAAAGAAAAATAAAATTAAGTAACAATCGAGGATGGTTTGAACCGGTTAGTTAACGTAAACCGAAATACCTCTCTGGGTGCTTAAAAGCTATAGGGACTCTTAGACGATCGGGAGTCCCGATTTTCTTCATTGGCTCGTTGGTGGAGGAGACTCGACGACGAGGAGATTCATGATTCAGGCAAGATTCTAGAGGCGGAGATTCAGGGCTTAAAGCGGTGGTTTCTTGGTGGTCGTCGGATAGGATTTTGATAGGCGTTTCGAGAGTTGGTTCTTGCGACTCCATTAGAGAGAGAGATGATGAGGTAAAAAACTGAGTGTGACGACGGATTTGGGTCTACGTTTCATTTATATGTGGGTGTATTGGTTGGCTGAGAACATGACCGTTAGTCGCAACGGTCGGATTTGTGCATTATCTAAAAGTCTCTGTACATTTTATTTCCACAATGAGATTAGTGACCGTTTTGTATTTTTTTTTTTTATAAAAAGTAATGTGTATTTTTAAAAACTTCTGTATCTTTGACTAACATTTTAGAATATTTTTTCCCATATAAGTTTTATTAAGGAGATTTTTTTTCCAATTTAGTGACCCAAATATATATCTTACTCAAATATGAAAGAAATGTTTAAACATCTGTCTCTTTAGTAGTGGGTTTAATATTAAGTCTAAAACCATGAATTGCGTTGTAAAGAGGCCAGGCCCAATAGAGGTGTCGTCGAGAAAAGGTTTGCGGCCGAAAGAGAGAGAGAGAAGGAAGGAAGGAACAGAGACGTATGATTGGAGGGTGACATAAGGGAGACTGTAAAGAGCACGTGAGAGGGGCAGCAGAGATTTACCGCTTGGTGTCCTTAGAAACGTCACACAAGGAAGAAAGAAGGAAGAAAGAGGAGGCTGACACAAAACTCTGAATCTGTTCGGACAAGCAAAATATATGCGTAAGCAAAAGTTTCTTGATACGACCTTAACACTATTCCACCTCACTACTACTACTACTACTACTAATCATATCATCTTTTTTTTTTTTTTTTTTAACAATGTGATGATCTGCGTATTCATTCATACAAGAGGATACGAAAAGAGTCATTATTATGTGTCTTTACTATCTCATTTGCCAACTACTACTCCTGCACTTCTTTAAATACCCATAATTTTTTTAAAATCATTTTTCCAAATTATATTTTCCATATAACGTAGGTGATACTTTTTATTAGCGAATCTGAATGTTTTTTTAAGTAAAAAAAATATATGTGAAAATTAAAAAAAGAAATTGCTAAGCACGGAAATAGAATCTTCTAAAGCAGTTGTCAGATTCTTCCCAAATTAAGGGCCTTACTTAATAGAGCTCACAACACAACAACAGCACAAACGCGGAACAACCAAATAAGTTACTTTATATTTTATTAAAATCACGATTTTTTTGTTCATAAAGAAGAGAAAATCAGCAATGATGTTATAATTAGGTTGTTGTGCTGATATTTTGAGTAATAGTCGGAATGTAACTTAAAATGAATAATGTATAAATCCAAAAAAGGGTGTCATGGCTGTTGTTGATACGACGAGGGCGAAGCAGTGTAATATATATATATGAAATGAAATGAAATGGTGTGACGCATTGAATGGCTTCTCCCTTCTCCAGTAACTTCGCGTGTACGTAAATGATGTATACTGTAGTTACTACTACTGTATATATTACTAACATTGAACAGCTAAGCCGATTATTTAACATTTTTTCGATAGCATCCATAAATATATACATGAATGCGTTGCGTTATGTAGTCGTCAATAAAGGTCCATACTTAAATGCGATTGTCTAATCTTTTTTTTTTAAAGTTATAAGGATCAAATTAATACAAATTCACTGTGATAAGTTTATATATAAGTAAATACGAAAGGGGGGAAATGTATTTGCAGTGACTTATGAAAAGATGGTCAAA
Source organism: Capsella rubella (assembly GCF_000375325.1). Classification (NCBI taxonomy): domain Eukaryota; kingdom Viridiplantae; phylum Streptophyta; class Magnoliopsida; order Brassicales; family Brassicaceae; genus Capsella; species Capsella rubella. The sequence continues at coordinate 388,211 of NW_006238921.1, read as the reverse complement.
GTTGGTAGCCTTTGTAGGTATTTTATGATCAGTAAAGATAGAATACTTTTTGGTTTTTCTTCTAACATCGAGACATCAATTTCTTCCATGGGTCCATTATATATATATGTTTATTTACTAACATATACTATATATAGAGAGAGAGAGAGAGAGAGAGAAACCTATATATATTTATGTAGAACATTTTAATTTTTTTATGTTTGATGAAATTAATTTGGCTGTTCATACAGTTTCGAATTTAATTGAAACTACTAAGCATGTAGTATTAGAGAAAAATAAAGTTGTATATGTATTCATATCTATCATGTCGAGAGGACATTGAATAAGTTCCTGTTTGGGGGGTTCAATGGAAAACCCATATTATTAGTATTCATATATACAAAACTATGCACAAACAAATTGTTTCAGAAACCAATTCGCAGTTACTACTATCCAACACCAAGGCATCTCTAATTCATATCATAATAAGACAAATGATGTGGTTATACTTGTGCGGTGTATGTATGTATGTATGTATGTATATATGGACACACACGATTGATTTAAATGCTCTGTCATATCAAAAATTAACGTATTTACTATTATTACAAGCTGCTGGTGGTGTCATTGAAGTCATCATTGTTTCTTCTTCCATTTTCATAAAGTTACTGTCACTACTACTGCTGATTTTGGTTCTCCCTTTCTTTATTTTTTTATTTTATTTTTTTCCTTACCATCACCCAACTTTTCGCTATTATTATTTATCTTTTATAGAGGGTTTTGGAAACATAAATTTCCAACCTAATAATGAAAGATACGTACCTGATTTAATCAAGTTTAGATTATTCGATTTTAAAAAAATAAAAAACAGCAAGCAAGTCTAGTTTTGGGGTAAAAAAAAATAACTATAGAAGTAGGTGTGTGCAAATATTTTTTGACAAAACATTAGCATTATAACATCTACGATTATAATAAAATATATTGATGAGATTATATTATGCAATTTAAAAACATATTGATGCAACAGTACAAACTATGGAAATTGGTACCACATGAGTTTAAGCATTCACTTTTTCTTTAGTCAATTGTACTAATCAAACTGCCAAAAACTATTTTTTCCCTTCAAAATTTTGAAGTAAATATATGCTAATAACTTTATTTGTTTCCAAACTATATTATTATTATTATGTAATTTGAATATTATCCTCGTTTCGGCTTATCTCTCTCTCTCCCTATTTAAGAGAGGCTAAAGATAAGAACTGTAGCGAAGCCAATCTCAAAAAGTCTCCGACACACTCTAAGATTTCTTTTTTCTTTTCTTTTGTTTTCTCCTTCTTCTTCCTCTGGCCATGGCGAATATGGCAAAACGTGTAATTTTCATCACTCTCATCATGGCCATACTTGTAATGACGTCTCAAGGAAGAGTTCAAACACAAGGAGGAGAGAAAGAAGCAGAGGCAGACCGAATCACGTCACTTCCCGGTCAGCCTAACGTCACGTTCGAGCAGTTTTCCGGCTATGTCACCGTCGATAAACCCTCCGGAAGATCACTCTTCTATTGGCTCACCGAAGCTTCTCACCTCCCTCTCTCCAAACCTCTCGTCATTTGGCTCAACGGAGGTGACCCTTTTTTTTACCAAACAACATTTTTTTGTTTCTTCTCATTCGTCTTTGTCCAATTGTTTTAAGCTTCTTTGTTTTTTGGAAAATACTTTTCTAAAAAAATTATTTCCTTGCTAACAGTATAAGAACTAGATCTATTTTAGCAGACCAAACTATAAAAATCTCTGTCACACTTCTTGAATGGGTATGCAATAAATCCGTTTATAAATGTTTTATTTCTATTTATTTATAATTTTCTAAAACCACTCGTTATCCATGAAACTGGACTTATATATATATCTCTTTTATTTTAATTTACTATATTTGGGTTTGGCCTACTGAAATGAAGCATGAGAATAATGCCTCCTAACTACTACTATTGGAGGAGACTTACTCACCCATATTTCTCAAATAATATCGATTAACCTCTTTTTGTTATGTGTATTTTATGATGTGTCTAGATTATACAACTTGTCATCACAATAATGCATACATCTATATATATATACATACATGCATAATGCATTCAATAGAAGATGGTTGTAGTTTGCTTGCTAGTTAGATACGTATATATATATAAATAAACAAAATATTAATCGTTGTAATTGCTAGATAAAAAGTTATAACATTAAATGCAATATTCAAACTAACATTGAATACACAACTAACTCTTGGTCTCTTTTCTTCACTTATTAAATAAATTTCTCAACCTCTTATCATTCTTTTTTTTTTCCCCTTCTAGCGTTGGGGGTAAAATAAATAAATGACTCTCTCTATTTAATAAATTTAATAGTATATATGATGTATTAGGACCGGGATGTTCCTCGGTAGCGTACGGTGCGTCGGAGGAGATTGGACCATTCAGGATAAGCAAAGGTGGGTCTGCTTTGTATCTCAACAAATTCGCTTGGAACTCTCTCTCCAATCTCTTGTTCCTCGAAGCTCCCGCCGGCGTCGGCTTCTCCTACACTAACCGTTCCTCTGATCTCTTCGACACCGGCGATCGCCGTACCGGTAATTATTTTTTACACCAACCCCCCCTCTACGGTTTAACTTAACCGGTTGTTGAGACTCTGTTTCTATGTGTGTTGTGCTGCTGCAGCCAAAGACTCGCTTCAGTTTCTTGTTCAATGGCTTCGCCGGTTTCCGAGATACAACAACCGGGAAATCTATATCACCGGCGAGAGTTACGCCGGACATTACGTTCCACAGCTCGCCAGAGAAATCATGAATTACAACAAACGGTCCAAGACTCCCATCAACCTCAAAGGAATCATGGTAATTCTTTATCGAGATCAAGATCCTCTGTTTCTTCCGTTACCAAAAAATCGAATTTTTGAACATCTCTCTTCGTTTTATAGGTTGGAAACGCGGTGACGGACAATCACTATGATAACCTGGGAACGGTGTCGTATTGGTGGAGCCACGCGATGATCTCCGACAGGACGTACCATCAGTTGATAAACACTTGCGATTTTAGTCGCCAGAAGGAATCTGATGAATGCGAAACCCTTTATTCTTACGCCATGGAGCAGGAGTTTGGTAACATCGATCAGTACAACATCTACGCACCCCCCTGTAACAAGTCAAGCGACGGTGGTGTTGGCTCTTCCGGCCGCCGGAGTATGCGGCTCCCTCACCTTCCTCACTCCGTAAGAATCTATCTATTTATCTCCTCTGTTTCTTCTGGTTTGATTCCGGTTCACTTGTTTAAATTACTGGTTATCTCGATTTGAATAAATGTCGTTTTACGGTTATTGGAAGCAGGTATGGAGGAAAATATCAGGGTATGATCCATGTACCGAGAGATATGCAGAGATCTATTACAACCGGCCTGATGTTCAGAAAGCTCTACATGCTAACACCACTAACATTCCGTACAAGTGGACAGCTTGCAGGTTCATTCCAGAAACTAGAGATCGTGTTAAGATGATTACTTATGTTGGATAATATAACTCGGGTCTTTTAAATAGAATTGGTCGTTGTTATTTTGGTGGCAGTGAGGTGCTAAACCGGAATTGGAACGATACAGATTCATCGGTGCTTCCAATATACCGGGAAATGATTGCCGGCGGGATAAGAGTTTGGGTTTTCAGTGGTGACGTAGATTCAGTAGTACCAGTGACGGCTACTAGATACTCACTTGCAAGACTTAGCTTGAGTACCAAAGTTCCGTGGTATCCTTGGTATGTCAAGAAACAGGTAATGTCTAGTTTGTAAACCTCTAAAAACCCTAATCTTGTTTGTTTTGGTAATCATCACCGGTTTAATCAAGAAATTGTGGATTTAGGTGGGAGGATGGACGGAAGTGTACGAAGGACTAACGTTCGTGACGGTGAGAGGGGCAGGTCACGAGGTTCCATTGTTCAAGCCACGTGTTGCTCTTGAGCTTTTTAAGTATTTCTTGAGTGGCAAGCCACTTCCAAAAGCTTGAAACTAAAATATTATTTCTAAGTCGAGATCGAGAGATCGAGAGAGAGATTGTAACATTTGAAATCATGCCCGAGAAAGATGAAAATGTAAAGTTTGGGTTATGAGATGGGTATTAAATTAAACCTAGTCTATTTAATGTCTGAGTTATTTAATCTATGATCGTTTAGTCCATTTACTTTCTCTCTAAGCCAACTACGAAGAAGATCATTCATGGTGGTGAAAGTTTGTTAGGAAAGACAATACCGAAATTAGGAAACTTTAGTTTCTCTTGATAGTAAAAATTTTCTAATTTCTAGTTTCGATATTGTCTTACAAAATTTCTTTTGCTTGTAAAAATTTTACGGTTGGAGTGAGGAGAGAAATTTTCTTAAACAAACTCTAACCGTAAAACAAAACTCGCTAATTTCTTTTTGCCTTGGTTTGGATCCAGTTTCGATTTTCCTGAAATTATAATACTGGAATACTATTTTAACAAAGTTTAGATTCGGTTCGGTTTTTAAGTTATATTCAGAACCAAATTGTTTGGTTTTCATAATCAAACACTCTTAAATACTGTAGTCCTAATAGATAATGTATTCGTTGTTGTTTTCTTTATTTACAACTACAATAAACTAGTTAAGTTCATTTGCTCTCTCAATTCAAACTTGGGATCTAACTATTCTTGATTCCCTAAGAGAAACGACAAAATCAATTAGAATTCGTTGTCGATTCATCCCGTCTTTCATTTTATAAATTTCCCTATAAATGAATAAAAAAAACCTTTGATTTGGATGATAACTCCAAAACAAAAAAAATTATGGGAAGGGCACATGTTGTGGTCATACCGTATCCAGCACAAGGTCATGTTCTTCCTCTATTGAGTTTCTCAGGTTACCTTGCAAAACAAGGAATCCTAACTACATTCGTAAACACCGAGTTTAACCACAATTGCATCATCAATTCCTTATCCAATTCATCTCATGTTGCGGATGGCATCAATCTTGTTTCGGTCTCCGACGGTTTAGAAGATTCACCGGAAGAGAGGAACATTCCAGGGAAGTTGTCTGAATCGGTTTTGCGTTTTATGCCTACCAAAGTGGAGGAACTGATCGAGAGGATGATCGCCGGTGGTACGATCATAAGCTGTGTTGTAGCGGATCAGAGCTTGGGATGGGCCATCGGAGTTGCGGTTAAGTTTGGGATCAGACGTGCCACTTTTTGTCCCGCCGCGGCTGCGTCTATGGTTCTTGGATTTAGTATTCAAAAACTAATCGATGATGGTCTCATAGATACTGATGGTAAGAATAATATCCCTTTTCAATCCGGTTTTGATGCCTTAAAAGTTTACATATATTGTTTCTTTACGTAGGGACTTCGAGTGTAAATAAGACAATTCAACTATCTCCTGGGATGCCGATGATGGAAACAGACAAGTTTGTGTGGGTTTGTCTGAAGAACAGAGAATCTCAAAGGAACATATTCCAACTTATGCTTCAAAACAATGAGACAGTTGAGTTAACGGATTGGTTTCTGTGTAACTCCGTGTATGAACTCGAAACGGCAGCGTTTGGATTGTACCCACATATATTACCAGTTGGTCCCATTGGGTTGGCTCATTGTTTTCAAGAGGATTCCATTTCCACGTCATTAGGAAGCTTTTTATCTCAGGACCGGGATTGTCTGGATTGGCTGGACCGGCAGATTCGAGGTTCGGTGATATATGTTGCCTTTGGGAGTTATGGAGTTATCAGCAACAATCAAGTAGATGAGCTAGCAACTGGCCTAGAGCTTACCCAGAGGTAAAAGTTTGAACTTAACCGGCTTTGCGCTGTGTGGTTATTATTAACTAATATATTACGTTATGTTGGTTCAATAGGCCAGTCTTGTGGGTCACCGGTCCCGGTGGTCAACAACCAATCAAACTCTGGTCCGATCGTGTCAAAGTGGTGAGATGGGCACCACAACGGGAGGTCCTTTCCTGTGGAGCCATTGGATGTTTCGTGAGTCATTGTGGGTGGAATTCAACTTTGGAAGGAGCCCAAAATGGCATACCTTTCTTATGCATACCTTATTTCGCAGACCAATTTATCAACAAAGCATACATATGCGATGTATGGAAGACTGGATTAGGATTTGAAAGAGATGGACGAGGAGAGGTTCTGAGGTTAGAGGTGAAGAAGAAGATCGATGAGATCATGAGAGAGGATGGAGAGTATAAAAAACGAGCTACGATCATGAAAGAGATTGTGATGAAAAGTGTTGCAAAAGATGGAGTTTCTTATGAGAATCTTGATAAATTTGTCAACTGGATCAAATCACAAGTGAAGTGACAAGGTTTCAGTAGTTCTGCAATGCATGTATGTTAATACAATGTTTGTAAGGAATATAAATAAATACATTTGATACATCAATGATTTTTGCAAACGGAATAAAGAGAGGAAGAAATGAAATGCATACAATTCAAATTTCCAACAACTTATTAGTGTGTGTATGGGAAAATTATGAAGAGAACAAAAAATTAAAACAGAGGATCTCTAGCATTTTCCAGTAGAGGGTGATAAAGAGTAAATTGGTACACTTATTTTACCAGCGATGATGGGAAATTATGAAGATACAGTAAGAAAAACTCAAAAATAATGAATCCATCATAGCTTTGTTCTGCTCTCTCCGCCTGCGGAATCTCCCCGTGGGCAAATCTTGTGGTTCTGTGACTGTTATTTCAGAGCCTTAGTAACGGTTCCAGTAGGTTCTGCGTCTGAACTTGTTGTAGTCTGGCAAGTCTTGGATGGGACCGATGGCTGAGATCGCAATGTCCTGCACATAATCCCAAAAGCATTCACTTAACAAAACTTAGGTGCTGTACTCTTGTTTAGCAGTCTAAACCCCCGATCTCTTCTCTTTTTTATTCTTGGAGGATAGAGAGGGAGAGAGAGATATGACTTACCTTGTCATACACATATTTGTTGGCAACACGTTTTACCGTGCTGGCATCAACAGCATCAATCCTAGCAAAGAGTTCAGCGATTGGGATTCTACGCCCATAGGTCAGGAGCTGCACATAGCACAAGAATTTATGCGTTTTAGAAAAATGACTTTGCTACTTCATCAAAAAGGAGAGAGAAGCAAGCAAAGATAAGGTTTGCTTATCTTTGACCAATGCAGTTCTAAACCAGTAATTTTTTTATTAATTATCAAGTTGCTTAGAATATTCAAGGCATACCTGACGACCAATGTCTTCAGCAATTGGGCTAGTTCCATCCATGTGAAGTAACAATGACGATTTCAGCTGCAGAGAAAAATCCAGTTGGCATTTACATACAACTAAGTAATAAGTTAAAAAAAAAAACAGCTAGGAAATTAAAAGCCTTAAAGAGATCACATCATGTAACTGGCAAAAGCCGAATCTTGAGAAAGAGAGAAACACAGTTTGTTGCTAACCTGATTCCGTGCACGTGTCACATCAGCGTCTGAAACTCGGTAGGCCAGCTTGGTTACCTCATACATAATGGCATATGATAGATCATCCAAGCAATCGGCCTGAAAAAATAGCTTACAATATGTTAAACGAGATAAAATATTCATGAGATGAATATGATTTTATCGAGTAATTCAACAAAGTGATAACAGCTAAGCTAGCTATAGAATTCTAGGTTGACCTTAGCAACTGCATACACGCCGAACAGTCCAGTATCCTTGTAGTTGGTGTTGAATGCCATTATGCTTTCTGCTATTTCATTAATGGCAACCCTCTGGGTCAGGTCAGAACTGCACATAGAAGGATAATGCTCATCAACACATTGCAATAAAGCTATTCTTTGAATCCATGGCTATAAGTATTTGCAAGAGAGCAAACTCACCCCACGTGTTTTCCCCCACCAACATTTTTGTTCCAAGAACCCAACATGGTTTGCATAACCATAAGCGCAACCGAATCTGGATCTGTCCAAGATGCTCCCTCAAAGGCAACAGCAAATTGTGCAAGGGGTAGGTCATCATCAATCATTCGGACCTGACAAGAATTTCAAGGGTAAAAGAATTAAGAAAGAAGGAATACTGCATAATAGAAAGTAACAATCATATAGGTTGTGTCTTACCTCAGAACCAGTAAAACTAGCAGGTTCATTGGCAACCAGTTGGGAAGTAGATGTTGGATCAGATGACAACTTGGTAAATAGCTTCTTCACTTGCTCAACAACTTCCTCATGATTGACGGCTCCTGCAGCAGCAATCACCTGAATATATTTTGGATAAGCCAACATAAGAATCCTAACAAATTCAATAGCAGATTGCAAGAAATGATAAGAGGTAACCAAAATTAATACCATCCTGGAAGCTGTGTAGTGAGTCTTAATGTAGTTCTGTAGGTCCTCTCTGGTGATCGACTTAACGTTCTGAGCAGGCCCCAGAATAGTTCTTCCAAGGGGTGTATATTGGAATGCAGTAGCATGTAAATGGTCAAGAACCACTTCATCTGTTTGTCCCTCTACCTACGGCCAAACCAATTACCAAAAACCTACAGCTTAGGGTGTATTCTATCTTTAACTGAGGGAAGAAGAAACAAATAACTCTTAATGTCTCCCTTAATGCAACAATGCCCAAAAACAATACGACCAACATAGGAATAAGCCAATAACAAAGTGCAACAAATAATCCAAAAAAGAGAAAAAAGTTTTTATTTTCAGGCACACGGGAAACTGAAAAATAAAAAGCATTGGTCTAAGAACACGCAACAACATCTCTTTATCAAACATGTGAGTATAAAAAGAGGCAGATTTGTGAAGAATAAAATTTTCATTTTTAGGCACACGAGAAACTGAAACTGACGGTATTGATCTAGAAAACATATAACATACTATAAAATCAGTCTATACAGCATGTGCTTAAGCCAATGCAGAGATAAATCGAGAACAGACGGAAAAGTTTTAGTATTGAAGTACAGAGATATATACATACCTCTTGCATTTCCCTGAGGATCACATCTCGTTCCCGGTTGATTCTATCTTCCTCGAACTTGGAATTCTGTAAGATATCAGCCAACACATCCAAAGCTTGGTTCACATTCGAATCCATGACCTTGGCATAGTATGTGGTCTGTTCCCTCGATGTATAAGCGTTCAAATGACCACCAATATCTTCGATCTCTTCCTCCAACGCCCTCACAGTACGTTTCCCCGTGCCTTTGAAAATCATATGCTCCAGAAAATGAGCAGTGCCGTTGGTCTCATCTGACTCGAACCGAGATCCAGCGTCGATCCAGACTCCAACGGTGGCGGTCTTGGCCGAGAGATTGGACTCAGTAGCCACTCGGAGCCCATTGGGCAAGGTGGTGACACGGGTCTCCGGAGCTGACAAGATGTGATTGTGGGAAGCAAGGATCGGAATTGGCGATGCGTATTTAAGGAACCTCTTATCCGGATTCTCGAGCTTCTTGATCTTATTTTTAATAAGCTCGGCGGCGTGATCGTATGGCATCAGATGCGGCGGCGGCGGGGATGGGGTCGCCGGAGATGTGGAAGCCGGCGCCGAATCGATAGCTGAAAACGAAGAGGAGGATCGTGTGACTTGATTCAGAGACAAACGCCTCTGAGATCGGCGAGCTAGGGACAGTAGATTCTTCATCGCCATTTCTGATGATGGCTTCTCTTTGCTCTCTCTCTCTCTCTCTCTCTCGTTCTCTTGCTCTCTAGGGTTTGATTGAAAAGCCAAAAATGGCAGGGACGACTCGAGATGCGAAGTAATAGCCAGTGGTTATGCGATTATAAAACGACGACATTTTTAGACACTGTCTAAACCGATGTCGTTTTAATATATAGTACTTGTCAACTAATTTTCAAAGGCCGTATTGGGCCCATTATTGTAAGCCCGGATTATCACATGTAATAACGACAGTGTTTACTGTTTTTGTTTTTTCTTAAATATAAATAAGCTAATAAGGCCGTGTGAAGATGATTGGCCCATGAGAACGGGTCCGACCCGGATTCGGAGAAAACCCTAATCGAAATCGAGTGAGCATATATAAACGCTCTGTTAATGGAGATTGAAAACCCTAGTCTTTGCGGAGAGACAGACAGAGAGAGTTGGGCGAAACCCAGACGAAGATCACTGCTTTCTTAATCTCCCGTGTTTAGCTATGGCGACTGGTAAAACTGTGAAAGACGTCTCACCCCATGACTTCGTCAAGGCTTACGCCTCTCATCTCAAGCGATCTGGCAAGGTTAGTGGATGAGTGATCTTCCTTCGTTTATGAGTAGAAATGGTCCAAGATTTTGTTTTGTTATCGCTTTAAATTCTGAAATCATAAATTTTTTTTCTTGAATTGAATTAACACAAGTCCCCACACTTGTCTTGTTTGCTCGTTCTTGGGTGTTTTGTTATTATTAGTGTTTTTTGAGGTTGTCCAAATATCATTTTTAACCTACGGAGAAATGTGAGATTGTATATTAAGCTCAAATTTCAGTTTTTGTTACAGTTTTCTATTGATTAACTGCTTGTTTGTGTATTTCTCTTGGCATCTTATTATGTTGGTTAAATCTATTGAAATTTGTATCTGTTGATAACTATAGTTGAACTCCCAATTTTAATGTTAGTAATTGTTTCTAGTCACACCTTTAGTGAGTTTGAATACTCTGTATTAGTATGTTCCAAATGCTTAGAATCCACAATGTTATTCTCTGTTGAGGATTTTTGAATTCAATGAAGCTGGCAACTACTGTAATTGCATTTTAATCTTTACTAGCTTCCTGTTTTATTGATATCAGATTGAGCTTCCCACATGGACCGACATTGTGAAGACTGGAAAGTTGAAGGAGCTTGCCCCATATGATCCAGACTGGTACTACATCAGAGCTGGTAACCTCTCTTCCTCTCCTCTTGTTTCTGTATTTCTTAATGCATATAAAGTTTTCTGACGAAAACTCTTGTTGTGCAGCATCTATGGCAAGGAAGGTTTACCTTAGGGGAGGTCTTGGTGTTGGTGCTTTCCGAAGAATCTACGGAGGCAGCAAGAGAAACGGTAGTCGCCCACCACACTTCTGCAAAAGCAGTGGTGGTATTGCCCGTCACATCCTCCAGCAGTTGGAGACAATGAACATTGTTGAACTCGACACCAAAGGGTAACATGATTACCACTTCCTTTAAACATCTTCTCTGTAGATATCTTTGAACAATGCTAATAGTAACACTCCTCCTGTTTTGTCTTTCAGAGGAAGAAGAATCACTTCCAGTGGCCAACGGGATTTGGACCAGGTTGCTGGCCGTATTGCAGTTGAACCTTGATGATCTGAATGTTCTTTTTTGTTCTTCTACTACTTTTCAGTCCATTGTGCTTTTAGTGTTTATCTTTACTTTTAAAAACTGTTATCATCTCTTGCTGAAGACTGCACTCATAATGGTCAAAAATTTTAAAAATTTTGGTGGTGGCTTTGGACTAAATTCACGTCTTCTTCCTTTTTGGTGTTTTCCGTCCGAGTCTGTGAGAACAAACAAAACGAAAGTTCTATCCGGTTAGATGAGTCTTTTAATGTAACCAAGTTGAAATAATGCAAACTGTAATCATCTTGTTATGTTTATGGTCGAATCGTACCTCTTCATTGTGTAATGGAAGCCAATGACACTTAGGAGTTGACACTAAAAATTCTAAAACCCACCGACAATAGAAGAAGCAGATCAGTAAAGGTAATAACTTGTGCATGTTGAGCCTTTAGATAGCGCGTGATATCTTGCCAGTTTGCAAAGTGGTTTACACAAGATTGAACCGAGAAAACAAAATCTTGCAAGTTGCAACTAATTGGTTGCTTCAAGGAAAAATTAAGGTTTTGTTTGAAAGAGATGATATGGACAAGGAACAAGATTATTAAAGAAATGTGCAAATTGAACGTAAAGCTTTATCAGAGGTCTTGCTGGTACAAGAGGTCGCTCATGTAAGATCCAGTGTCACTCCAAGACGATGTACTGCAGCATCTTATTTTCTTGTGTTGCGGTATATTAAACTTGGGATCTCTAGGAATAGTTGGATGTTTGTTCGACCTATAAAGAAGAAACAAAAACACTTGATCTGTCTGATGCTTCTATGTTTCATTTATCTATCAAGAAGAAAGCACAATTCAAAAATGTTGTTGTTTACCTTCTGGGAATGAATGGCCTATCGAAGTATGGCATTGGTTGTGCCTTAGGGACCAACTCCTTCCTCAACCTTCTTATCTCTTCTTCTTCTGCTAGCTGAAGAAACGAAACAGTGTATCATTCTTTCATATTTGATTACATAAGAAGCACAGAGAGAGAGGAGTTTCTTCTCATGTATATACGGCATACCTTTTGCTGCCGTTCTCTTTCTGTTTTGTATTGCTCTATTAGGTTTATCTTCTCCGCAACCTGATACAATGCTGGATTTTATCATACAAGATACAATGATACGATGCTGGTGAAGGCAAATGGCTGAGGATCAGCTTAATATATATGAAAAATAAGACTCTGCGCGTGTAGATGAGTTTAGGTCTTAGCAGAGAAACTAAAACATGCATAACTCAGAATTACGGTCAAGATATGTCTATAGTTCTAACAAGGATGGTAATCAAATCCTTTACCTGGTAATCAAATTCCGCACGTTCTACCGCTCGAATGTCTGAATGGAGCTTCAAGTCTATTGGTATTGTGATATCTTTCACATGGGGCTTAACCAAATTCTGAAAACAGAGAGAAACATTAAAATGTTAACCAACCTTTCGATCACAGTTTCCTTCTGCCTATGTTTTACTCCTCCGGAAAATACCAATGTACGTTACATCAGTTGCAAATAGAAATGATCTGGTTTGTTAGAATGGTAATAATGAGCAATGGGGGCTCACCTCAGGTTCATCAGTTGTCCAGGGAAGACCTTGAGCTATGGGGATTCTCATTTTTTCTTCCTCCAATTTCTTGTCTTGCAGCTTCTTTGCAAACTCTTCTTCTTTCATACGTCCTCGTTCCTGCGTTGGGTAGACATAGACCAACAATCATGAATCCATAACTTTCAGATCCGGAAAAGGTATTCTAAAGCTGTTTTGCCGAGTTTATACCTCAGTTCTGAGTTTGAATGGTTTCAGAGAAGTGACTTTGATTTGCTTCTTCTTCGATCTTCTACTTCCCACTGAAGCAGAGGAGTCCAAGCTCTGTTACAAATAGATTGTCAAACTGCATCAACCATTCAGGGAGAGATTGGGCAAGATAATCACTAAGAGAATTAACACAATCATATGCTGCATCAAATCAAACACATACATTTCTTCTGCCCCTCCGGCCACCATTTGAGTTCAGACTTGAAACACTGCAAAAACACCAACTCAGACGAATTAGAGAACTAAGTACGCATAAAATCAAAGGTTTCAGTAAAATCTCAAATTTGTTTACCTATTGTCCCATGAAGAAGAAACTGGGGCATGAGGCTGTTGTAGCCCTAGGTTCGTAGCTGTTAAGACCAAACCAGATGGAGAAAACGAAGAGCTCCATGTGACTTCATCCGTCTCAGTTTGTGGACACTTAGGCTGCTGCTTTTGTTGGCTCATTCCAGGCAATTCCCATTTCAGAGGTTTCTTAATGTGATCGTCTTCCTTATTATAGATAACCTTTGAAAGTGGGAAGCAAGTAAGCTTCTCAAAAGCTTTGACAAGATGCATCACTTTACCATATTCAGGGAGACTCATTCTCGCTTCTTCCAGCACCTTTTCTCGTCTCCTCTTCATCATAGAAACCCTAATGTCATCAGAATCTCCAATTTCGACATCTTCGTCTCCCTCATCCAAGTTACGGCTGGATTCTCCAATCTGTGGTTCAGATTCTCTTCGATTATTGAAGAAATCTTCCTGGGAAGCACGCAGAGTTTCATACGCAACACAGACACATTTCTTCAAGTTGGAATTGGGATTAGCTCCGCATTTACAGTCGACGGAGGCAGGATCCTTCTTCTCCTTCCTAGAATTCTTCTTCACTACCACGAATCTCCTTTCTCTGATCCGGTGCCGCGGTGAGAAAACCGCCGGAGTAGGCTTAGATTTTCTCGATTTCGCTAGTGGAGTCGACTGGGAGACGATGTTAGGGTTAGAATTCTCGGAAAACTTAGAAACCTCTTCGTGAGGCTTGGATTGGAAAGTGATCGGATCAATCACCGGAGCCTCGTGTTTGGCATTCTTCAGATTCGTCGACGCCATCGGAGATGAGAAATTAGGGTTTTGTCTTCAAAGTGTGAATAGCGAAGAAGAGAGAGAGAGGAGGAGGAGGAGGAGGGAATTGTTGCAAAATCAGACCGTTGCGACTTGTTAGGAAGTGCTCGACTACTTTGTAACGGCTAATAAGTAGTAGTCATTTACTGGATTTTTCGTAATCACGACGGATTAATTGCTTAATTTTCAAACCATTTTTTGTTTTTAATGCTCGAATCTGATAAGATTGTCAAATATGTTTGGCGGCCCAAGCCCAGTCCACAAGTCCAAATCGATGAAATGAAACGACATCGGCTTTTGACACGGAGTTGTATTATATATCCTTTATTTATTTTGTTCGTTATGTATATGTCAACCAAACATAGTTTATGTTAAATTTAACTTTATGGGCTGTCTGCATATATAGCTTGAGAAGCACTTTAAAGTTACAAACCAAGAAAAAAAAAAAAGAAAAAGAAATGTGGCTGGGTTTTGAAGCATCTTTGATCTCAAGTTTGCTTTTGCAGATTCCACCTCTCGCATTCATTCAATAAACTAATGTAATGTAACTCGCACATATTATAACAATTAAAAAATATACACCAAAATAATAGCAAATTAAAAGAAAAATGTTAGGTAAATTAATTATTTACGTCTAAAGTTGGTTAGCTCTGCGGCTAACTTAGTAGCACTGCCAAATTTTGTGAGCCACCTATGATGAATTAAATTAAAGTTCTTAACAGAAAGTCCCCATAATTTATTAATTAGAGAGAATATAGAAACTGATAAAAAAAAAAGTGGAGCACATTAAAGTAATAAATAAAGTTTAGGAGCCACGTTATATACAGTATGTAGAGTTGAGAGTCTGAGGGGCATTTCCGGAAAATAAAGAGGTATATAAACAGGTTTTATGATCACACCGTCATCACACCATCTGCAATTAATTTCCCCGCAATTCCATATAATACACATCCCACCACCACAGAGTGTGAACCTGAAAGTTACGCAGCGCCACTCCACCATAAGGTACGATCAAGGGAGGGACGTTTTATTACCGTCTCTCTCTCTCTGGTCTTATCTTAGATCTTCTCTTTTTACAAATTATGCCTTTTGATCTCTCGGTTTACTTTTCTCTGTTTGCCGTCGATATGGATCTCGAATTCGTCTACCTTTTTTTTTTTTTTTTTTTAATTAAGAATTTCCTATTCGAATGCTTGTGTTGATATTTTCGTGCTCCGGTCCGGTTTGGGTTTATTTATGCACTCTGTTTGATCTATGTTAGTGGGTGGATACCACGATAATTTCTCTGCTCTCATTCGCTAAACCGGTTTCAATTGCATGTAACCCAGATCTGCGATTTATTTTTTTACATGACTTATGCATTTTCAATTTCTTTACGGAACCGTTAAATCCACAAAAAGTTGTTACATGAATGCTTTTTAAAGGCTTTATCTTGCATCTCTGTTTCCCCAACAATACAGTGGTCTAATTCTCTCGGATCTGACATGCTGACATGACATCAAATATCTGATTTTTTTTTGAAGTTTTCCTTTGCAGATTAAGAAAATGGTGAAGATCTGCTGCATTGGAGCTGGGTATGTTGGTGGTCCTACTATGGCCGTCATTGCTTTAAAATGTCCTAACGTTGAGGTTGCTGTTGTTGATATCTCTGTTCCACGGATCACTGCCTGGAACAGCGACCAGCTCCCCATCTATGAGCCAGGCCTCGATGAAGTTGTTAAGCAATGCCGTGGCAAGAACCTCTTCTTCAGTACTGATGTTGAGAAACACGTCAGAGAGGCTGATATTGTCTTTGTCTCTGTCAATACCCCGACCAAGACTCGTGGTCTTGGAGCTGGTAAAGCTGCTGACTTGACTTACTGGGAAAGCGCTGCTCGGATGATTGCTGATGTTTCCGTTTCAGACAAGATTGTTGTCGAGAAATCAACCGTCCCTGTCAAAACTGCTGAAGCCATCGAGAAGATCCTTACACACAACAGTAAAGGAATCAAGTTCCAGATTCTCTCCAACCCTGAATTCCTTGCTGAAGGAACCGCCATTGATGATCTTTTCAATCCTGACCGTGTTCTTATCGGTGGTCGCGAAACCCCTCAAGGGTTTACAGCTGTCAAAGCCTTGAAAGACGTTTATGCTCAGTGGGTTCCAGAAGATAGAATCCTAACCACTAATCTCTGGTCCGCTGAGCTCACAAAGCTTGCTGCCAACGCTTTCTTAGCCCAAAGAATCTCATCTGTCAATGCAATGTCTGCTCTCTGTGAAGCCACTGGTGCTAACGTCTCTGAAGTCTCCTATGCTGTTGGTAAAGACTCTAGGATCGGTCCCAAGTTCTTGAACTCGAGTGTCGGGTTTGGCGGCTCCTGTTTCCAGAAAGATATCCTCAACTTAGTCTACATCTGTGAATGCAACGGCCTCCCTGAAGTAGCAGAATACTGGAAACAAGTCATCAAGATCAATGACTACCAGAAAACCCGGTTTGTAAACCGCATTGTCTCCTCTATGTTCAACACAGTTTCCAACAAAAAGATTGCTGTCCTTGGATTCGCCTTCAAGAAAGACACCGGAGACACGAGAGAGACTCCAGCCATTGATGTCTGCAAAGGTTTGTTAGGAGACAAAGCCCGAATCAGCATCTATGATCCACAAGTCACTGAAGAACAGATCCAAAGAGACTTAACCATGAACAAATTCGACTGGGACCATCCACTTCACCTCCAACCCATGAGTCCAACCACTGTGAAACAAGTCTCGGTCGCTTGGGACGCTTATGCTGCCACTAAAGACGCCCACGGTATCTGCTTGTTAACTGAGTGGGACGAGTTTAAGACACTTGACTATGAGCGGATCTTTGAAAATATGCAGAAACCAGCGTTTGTCTTCGATGGTAGAAATGTTGTTGATGCAGAGAAGCTGAGGAAGATAGGGTTTATTGTTTACTCTATTGGTAAGCCATTGGACCAGTGGCTCAAGGACATGCCTGCTCTTGCATAGCTTTGAGTAATTTCTCATTCTCAAGATTTGGATTGTTTTCTCTATATGTTTGATTATATCAAATAATTTGTTCTGTTTCTTTTTGACGAGATATTTTCCAATACTTGTTATATGTTGGTTTACTTAGAACGAGAGAGACTAGATTTGGTTATTATAGCTAACGTCAAATTTGTAAGCTTCTCAAGCATTTTCAATATATTAATTTTCAAGATTAATAAGTATTATTACAACATTGTATAGATAAGTAATTACTATATGATATTGTGGAAGATGTAAACTAAAGATGATTATTAATTTCCCGATAAGAGAAAAATTGTTACAATTGTTTCACCGTACACTCTTTACCATATATATAACAAACTGGCAAAGGAGAAGGAGAGAAAGTAGTATGATGATGATGCTAAGGCAAACGACGAGAAAGGCTTGTCTAGGGTTACGGGCGTCTCCTCTAGGGTTAGGGCGTCGCTTGTACCACGAGAATGTGATCGACCACTTTGAAAACCCTAGAAACGTCGGGTCCTTCAACAGGAATGACCCTGACGTTGGCACAGGATTGGTAGGAGCTCCTTCTTGCGGGGACCTCATGAGCCTCCAGATTAAGGTCGACGATTCGGGTCAGATCATTGATACTCGATTCAAGACCTTTGGTTGTGGCTCTGCCATCGCCTCTTCTTCCGTCGGTGTGTCTTGCAATCAGGGGCTTTCAATTTTGATCGATTCATCAGAGTCAGGGATAAGTAGGCAGGTTTCGATTTTTATAATTTTTTTTTCTCTGTTTATTCAGCTTCTGAGTGGATCAAGGGCAAAACCATAGAGGAAAGTTTGACCATCAAGAACGCGTACGTGCCCTTTTTTAACAATCTGCCAAAGCATGTTTTTGTTCATGTTGCTTAGACATTAACAACATCTATTGACATGGTTGTCATATCTAACTCTGTTTCAGTTGTTGGAATATCTCAAGTCTAGTGATATGATCTTGATTTAAGTAGGGTGAATGCTTTAAGTTGAATATTTTGATGGATGAGTTATTGTTTTGGGATTCCTAAATTTGCAGGGAAATCGCAAAACATCTTAGGTTGCCACCGGTGAAGTTACATTGCAGTATGCTTGCAGAGGACGCAATCAAGTCAGCGGTCAGAGACTACAAGGAGAAGCGAGCAAAGGCTAATGCTGCTGCTGAAGAAGAAACTGTCGAAGCCTGATTACACTAGTATATGCCGCATCGTGCTGCTGCTGCTGATGATGAAATACAAGTTACAAGGAGAGGTGTGTCTGGTTGTTTGATGCTTTAATTTCAATTGTTTGGTTAAGTTCTTTGAATAAATAAAATAGCTGAGCATGTTAATTAGCTATTGACCCAACCGAGTCTTCAGTCTTCTTCTGTATTGTGACTCTTCTTTCTTTAGTATTTTATGGAATAATTGTTGCAGTGCTGCTCTTGATAATTGTAAAATTATAATCATCTGATGTTTAAAGAAAGCTCAAATCCTTGCCACATCAGTCACAAAATGCCACGTTGAACCCTCCAGGCGAAACAAAAAGTTCTCTTTCACTTCTCTATTAGGCTAAAGCCAATTTACGAAGCCCTTTCTTCCTCGTTCTCACACTTCTCTCAGTCCCTTATTGATCTCCCCTGTTTCCACTTGCTCTCTCACTCATCTCTCTGTTCTCATTTTCCCAGAGAACGACGGGAAAACCAAAACTTCTTTTACTTCTTTTATAATCCGAATTCGTCAGAGCATTACGCATCTTTCAGGTATTGCTCTGTCTCCGGCGTTTTCTCGGGAAAGGTGACTGAAAAAAACGATTCTTTTAGTTGATTCTATGGTCATCTTTCTTGGGTAATGAGCGAAATCATCTCTTCTTCCAACAAGCTTCGCGTTTTAATGGAAGACCATCAAGAATTCGAGAAATCCATCTTCGAATTACGCCTTAACAAGTTGAGCAATCGCACTAAGAAGATTGGTGTAGGGGAATCGATGAACCATTACGAAAAGCTCTACGGATTGAGGGAGAACCCTAAGAAAACCCAGAAATCTCTACTCGTCGTTCATCGAAGGAAGAATAAGAAGAGTTTGATTCGATGCAGGGAATGCGGGAAAGGGTTTCTTTACGAGAAATGTCTGCTGACTCATCGCCAAGTGACACATTCAGAAGAATCTATGAGAACAAGTCTCTTGTGCAGCTTCAGTGTTGTGCAGAGGAGGAAGAGATCGAAGAGAGTTTCCAGGTACAAGACGAAGAGTACTCGATTCTCTGTTTCTTCTTCTTCGTTTACAGTGTTTCCTGTTTCTGTGGATGATGGAGAATTATTAGAAGTCGCTGAGTCTCTGATTCTGTTGTCTATGAGTGGTGGAAAGTTCTTGAATGGTTTGGAACGCTTTGATAAAGCTCTGGATTCGTCGAATCAGAGAGAATATGGAGATGGGTTTTTGAGGAATGATCAAAGACATGTTGCTGAAGCTCTGGATTCGAATTCAGAGGTGGATTTGAGTAAAGATGGAGACTTTGAGGAAGATGGGGTTTTGAGTAATGAGCAGAAGAAACTTGTGGGAGTTAGCATAGAATCTGATGGAACATGGAAAAAGCTTTCGGATTGCTTGGCAGACAAGAAGGCCAGTGAAGACGATGAATCGGGTCAGCAGAAGCAGGTACGAGCTGGAATGCTTAGAGAAGAAACGGATAATGGAGAGAAACTTGTTGGTCAAGAAACTGCTTTTGAAGATTCACATTCAGGAAAGAAAGGTTTTGAGATGAACAATGAGCATCGGTGTGGGCTCTGTGACAAGGTTTTCTCGACTTATCAAGCTCTTGGTGGTCATCAGACGTTTCATAGAATAAGAAACAAGTCCAAAAGTCAAACCAAGAGATGCAGAAAGGAACCAGTGGAAGTTGGGGAGCTGAGATTAATGGGTCAGTAACGTTGAGACAGAAGTGCAGACTCAAAGGCTATTTAGGTCGTCGGTTCAGGCTTTAAGAGGTCACCCACACGAGATCAAATGATGAAGAGTCCTTCAGATTCGATGTGAATGTTGATTTGGGGTTACTGGTGGAATGTTTGAGCTGGAGTATTGAAGAGGAAGCTCTCTGTCTCTGTCTCTTTCTTTTATGGAGTTTTTGGGTATTGTTTGTGTTGACAAAACTCAATTGCTGTTGTTTTGTAAGCTTTGAGGTTTGTATTTCGTAGTCGTACGTATAGAAGACTTTGGTTCTCAGATGGGGTGGGTATTCAAAGTTGTACAGTACAGCAACTTGTAGCCGTGTTATGGTAACAGGTCCATCGCTTGTTTCCCGAGAAATTTGAAATCGGTCGTTCAAATCTTTGTCCCTTTTATTAGCCAACTCAGTAGTATGATATTGACAAACTTGAGTTATATTGACAAACTCGAGTTATACTGTAAACTTGAGTTATATTGGAGAGAAGGTACAGTTTCTATTAAACTTGAATCTTTTCTTTGACCGTATCATATTTTTTGTGTCGGTTGGTCTTCGCATTATAACTAAAACTTTTCAAACTAGTTTGGCAAATGAAATCAAATAAAAATGCTTTTTAATTTGCGTATAATATTAAATGACCAGGAGAAAAAAAAAAATCACACGTAAAATTTCTGACTAATTTCAGGAATATAGGTGACGTGGTGAAATAAAAACTAGGATTTTCTAAATCATTATACTTTTTCTTCTTCTTTTGCGGCCACTTATTTCCATTTATATAAAAAACAGCTGCTAAAAAAACATTTTTAAATATTTCTTTTCATTTTTTTTCCTATTTATTAAATCAGATATATCACTGGTTTGATTTTTAGTCAGATGAGGTGAATAAATCAAATGTCAAAATGTATCAAAATTAGACTAAACCAAAAAAAAAAAGTGTATCAAAATTAGATGATGATTAAGCCAATAATAAAATAAAGAGAAGATGAGAAAAAGCAAAACAATTGCTTGGGCATGAAAGTCGGATTAAGCAAATCTATAATTAGGAAAAACCTAAACTCAAAGGTCAAAAAGACACCAAATCCTTAACACGCTTTTTCGATTTTTCCTTTTTTTGATTTGATTTATAATTAAGATCTTTAGTTAATTACGATTCTTTTTTTTTTTTTCCTTTTTTTTGTGTTTTTAGTTTTTTGGTTTTAGATCCACCGGCGAAATCACTTGGCAAAGGAAAAAAAAAAAAAAAGGCTTGATTTTTCTTCTTCTTCCTCCTCTCATTTTTTGTCTTCTTCTTCTTCGACAAGCTCATTGCTTTGTCTTCTGATATATCGAATTCGAGCAAAACCCATTTGGATTCTCATATCGAATTTTCTTAAATCAATCTACAGAGAGACACGGCGGGAATCTCAAATTCGGAAACTTTTTGCTGGCTGTCGTAAAATCCAAATGCGGTCTGAGAGAAGACGACTACAAGGAATAAGAAGCGCGAATCAGAGCAAAGGATCATCGGATTTGGGAGTTTCCCACAAGGATAGATCGAGAATCGATACGGAATCGAGATCGGAGAAGAGGAATCGCGTCGGGAGGTGATGTTGTTTGGTTGGGGATTGGGTGGAATTAGGGTTTTATTCGATTCGATTGATCTGGTTACTACTCTGGGGCTGCACGATCAAGGATGCAGCTTCACATTTCGCCTAGCATGAGAAGCATTACGATTTCGAGCAGCAATGAGTTTATTGATTTGATGAAGATCAAAGTCGCAGCTCGTCACATCTCTTACCGTACCCTCTTCCACACTATCTTAATCCTCGCCTTCTTGTTGCCTTTTGTCTTCATCCTCACCGCTGTTGTTACCCTTGAAGGTGTCAACAAGTGCTCCTCCTTTGGTATTTTTCTTTCTCCTTCAATCATTCTAGTTTGGATTTGTTTCTATGGTTCGGATCTCGACACCTAGATGCTGTTAGATGAGCTAGGTCTTTTGCTAAATTTTAGTATATTTTTCATGAGCATCTTGTTAAGTTGTTTGGATCCAATGGTTAAGTCAACAAATTTTTTGGCATTTTGAAATTATCTTGTTTGGTATCAGCTGAGGTGTAATTGTATCATATAGTTTCAAGCTTCGAGCTCAGATTTCATGATTTCAGTTATCTTGTTTGTTTGACTATCAAGTTGATGACAGTTTTGAAGAATTCCATTGTTCTGTCTGTGTGAAGTTAAAAGCATAGACAACAGTATTACTATATCAGAACCAGATAATGATGAGATGAATCTTAACGTTGTTCCCTTTTCGCTTGTAGTTCATATGCTTAGCTTTGCAATCCAAAATCCCTTTTTGAGTGTCTTCCTAATAATGCTCATGTGATGAGCTCATGAAAATTTCTTGCCTGTTCTTATTTTCTATTTCCCATACAGATTGTTTTGGGAGGCGGTTAGGACCACGTCTTCTTGGTAGGATAGATGATTCAGAGGTGAGTGATTGCTTCTTTTCAGATGTTTGAATTCACAATCTAGATTTCTCTGTAGCATTATGTTAAGTCGGATTTTTCTTTTCCTTTTCTCACGCTCTGTCACAGCAGAGACTAGTTAGAGATTTTTACAAAATTTTAAATGAAGTAAGCACTCAAGAAATTCCAGATGGTTTAAAGCTTCCAGATTCTTTTAGTCAACTTGTTTCGGATATGAAGAACAATCACTACGATGCAAAAACATTTGCCCTCGTGCTTCGAGCTATGGTACATTTTCTAATCTCCAATTAAATTTTAAATCTTAGATTTATCCAAAATGTGTATTTGATTTGATTACTCTTTCTGAACAGGTAGAGAAGTTTGAAAGGGATATAAGGGAATCCAAATTTGCAGAACTTATGAACAAACACTTTGCTGCAAGTTCAATCCCAAAAGGAATTCACTGTCTCTCATTAAGACTTACCGATGAATATTCCTCCAATGCTCATGCCCGTAGACAGCTTCCTTCCCCGGAGCTTCTCCCTGTTCTCTCAGACAATGCTTACCACCATTTTGTTCTAGCTACAGACAATATCTTGGCTGCCTCGGTTGTGGTCTCATCTGCTGTTCAATCATCTTCAAAACCCGAGAAAATTGTCTTCCATGTTATCACAGACAAGAAAACCTATGCGGGTATGCATTCTTGGTTTGCGCTTAATTCTGTCGCTCCTGCGATTGTTGAAGTCAAAAGTGTTCATCAGTTTGACTGGTTAACAAGAGAGAATGTTCCGGTTCTTGAAGCTGTTGAAAACCATAACAGTATCAGAGATTATTACCATGGGAATCATATCGCTGGTGCAAACCTCAGTGAAACAACTCCTCGAACATTTGCTTCAAAATTGCAATCAAGAAGTCCCAAATACATATCTTTGCTCAACCATCTTAGAATATATCTACCAGAGGTAAAGAAGATTATGTTCTTTTAATTTCAATTTTTTTGCCTTTTTCGTCTAAATGAAGCATGGCTTACTGTCGCGGGATTGAGAGAATATGAATGTAATTTTTGTTTGTTGCTTTTTTGACAGCTTTTTCCTAACTTAGACAAGGTAGTGTTCTTAGATGATGATATAGTGATACAGAAAGATTTATCTCCGCTCTGGGATATTGACCTTAACGGGAAGGTTAATGGAGCTGTGGAGACTTGTCGAGGAGAAGACGTATGGGTTATGTCAAAGCGTCTTAGGAACTACTTCAATTTCTCTCACCCGCTCATTGCAAAGCATTTGGATCCCGAAGAATGTGCTTGGGCCTATGGAATGAATATCTTCGATCTGCGGACTTGGAGGAAGACAAATATAAGAGAAACTTATCATTCTTGGCTTAAGGAGGTAAAAATAACAGAGAAGCCTGCAATAATTTTGAGTTTTACGATTTGGAGATTGGCAAATCCTTAATTTTGCTTCTGGTTTTGATTTGATGTGCAGAATCTGAAGTCAAATCTAACAATGTGGAAACTTGGGACATTGCCTCCTGCCCTCATAGCATTTAAAGGTCATGTTCAGCCAATAGATTCGTCTTGGCATATGCTTGGGTTAGGTTATCAGAGCAAGACCAACTTAGAAAATGCAAAGAAGGCTGCAGTGATACATTACAATGGTCAATCAAAGCCGTGGCTCGAGATAGGTTTCGAGCACCTCAGACCCTTCTGGACAAAATATGTTAACTACTCGAATGATTTCATTAAGAATTGTCATATTTTGGAATAGCAAACAGAAAGCTTTCAGATAGTCTTGAAGCAGAGTGGGTTCTGCAGAATTACTCAGAATCTTAGCTGGACAATGAAACCAGTTGCAGAGCAGCAGGAGAAAGCGAGAGAAAGATATAAAAGATTCATTCTTCTGTAAAAATAGAAGGTACCCTTTTTGAGATTCTTTTTGGTTTTGAAGTAAAGATTCCAATACTCGGATCTGTTATAAGAACAGGAAAGGTTTCTGGACACCCCGACAAGAAATTGGATTTTGGTCTTGATCAGAACAGTCCAAGGACCAAACAACAGACTGTTGCATTTGTTCCAACTGTACTTTTTTTATATATATTTTTTGGTTCGATTTTTGACAGTGAAATTCCATTTTTTTTTTTCTTTTTGACAATTTGATTTCATTAGGTTTTAGAGATTTTATATGGACGTTATTGCTTTGTTAAGGTCCCTATTGGATCAAAGTCATGAGACTTTTCTTGATGCAGAAGTTTTTTTTGGCAGATTCAGTTTACTTATCTCCCTTTCCTCTATCTCTCTCTGTTTGATGTCATTGTTGAGATAAAATATCTAATTAAAATTATGAATTGTTGACATATTTACAAAAATTCGTTCTACATTAATCTATAAGATAAAAATTTATATTTCACTTGAATCCAAAATATTGAAGTAAATACCAGACACCACATATTTTTACTTCAGATTATTATTTAATATATTTTTAAGAATATTATAAATAGAAAATGGAAACTGACTTGATTTTTTTTTGCTTTTACAAAAAAAGGAAACAATAAAATATTTGATGACTATAAAATAAAATACTGTTGATGGATGGATAATTAAAAAAATTCATTGCATTCCAAACGAAGAATGTAAAAATTTGATTACATCACATAAAGGCCAGCTGTAAAAAAAGGAATGTGATGGCGCAAAAACGAAGAATGTAAAAATGTGTCAAGTTAAATTGCTGTAATTTTGTCCCAAAAGTAAGAAGCAAAAACGGAAGCTGTTTTACATGCAAGTAATTATAAAAAAAGGTTGTAAATGAAAAAGTGTATTGAAGAAATTGTTGGAACAAAAACAAAAATAAAAATAAGGAAAGGAATTAAAAATGGATCGATCGAGTAAGTAGTTATGCGTTCTTTCCAAGTGACTTGAGAAAATATCGAATTTACTGAATAAAAAGAATCGTCTTGGTTTGATATATACATCATAATATGCTTTGGAGAGAAGAGAGAGAGAGAGAGAGAGAGAGAGAGAGAGATGGGCAATATGGTAGGCGCATAGATGGGAAGAATCTCAGATAAAAATGGAAGCTTTGACCGCCATTGATTCTTCTCATCAACAACAACAACAACACTCACGACGAGATCTCTTCTTCATCTCTTCTCTCTCCTCCTCCTCTTCTCTGATGCGTGTTCTTGATTCATCGGCTCAGATCAGTCTCACAGAGCCCAAGTAAGGTTTCATTAGATTACTTACCTACATGACCTACCTGACCTAATTAAAGGCTTTTTCTTTTTCCGGCCTGGATTTTTTTTAATAAAGTTTACCCCTTTTTTTTGGGGGAGATTCCCCTGTTTTCTTCTTTTCATTAGATCTCTTCTTTCTTCTAATTTAATTTCTCTGATTTCTTCATCTTCTAACCTTTATGTGCTAATCTTCTTTTATCTCCGTATCCTCTGGTTATTGCTGTTTTGCATGCGTGATTCATTTATTATCAGATTCTGCTTACAACATCATCCATATATTTAAAACCCTTTTCATCTTCACTTATTGAAGATGAAACTTTGTTCCTTTTTGGCTCATTGCAGATAGGATAACAGAGCAAACAAGCTCCTCTTTGGAATCTGATACAATTGAGAAACTCTTTGTGGTCTGTCTTTTGAGATTTTTTTTTGTGGTTTGAGGGAAAGTTTTGTGGGTTGTTTGTTGGTTGGTTGGTTGGTTCTTGGATTGATGGCAGAAGTCCATAATCAACTAGAGATCAAGTTTCGGTTAACCGATGGTTCGGATATCGGTCCTAAAGCATTCCCTGATGCTACAACTGTTTCGGCTTTGAAGGAAACTGTTATTTCCGAATGGCCAAGAGGTCAGTTTTTTTTCTTTTCTTTCTATGCTTTGCTTACTCTTAGGGCTTTTACATTCTAACATCCTTTAGGCACCGTGTCTTGAGATTGTAGAGCCTTGAATCTTCTTGGAACAGTTTGTTTGGTCGTAGTGAGAATCATGTCCCACTAGGATATCTTATCCTTACCAAATTTCACAAGATTTTTGGAGTAGATCAATTCGTAGAATGTTAATCACCATGCCTAGAACTGTGCTTATTCTTGTGATTGCTTAGTCAGGGAACATTACTTGTTCTGTTGTCCACAAACCTGTCTTCAATTCTTTTTACTGATCACATTTTGTTCTGTTGTGTTTGACTCATGATAGAGAAAGAGAATGGACCGAGAACAGTGAAAGAGGTGAAGTTGATAAGTGCAGGGAAGGTGCTGGAAAACAGCAAGACCGTGAAAGATTACCGAAGTCCAGTCTCTAATCTCGTAGGTGCTGTCACCACAATGCATGTTATCATCCAACCTCCTGTTACTGAAAAAGGTAAAACATTTTTTCCGGTTCTTCTCGTTTTTTCTAGCTCCTACATATTCAAAGAGACAACAGCCTCTACTTTAAAATCGAATTCAGTTCTAGACCTGACAGATATATGTTGTTTGTTTTACAATGTTTGAAACAGAAAAGAAGCCTAAAGGTGACCCGAAGATGAACAAATGCGTCTGTGCAGTCATGTAAGAGAGTAGCAAAGTCTCAAGAGAGTGTCCTTGAGTTTGGTCCCTGATGTGGTTGGTATAGATTGTTTACTAATACAGATACGAAATTAAAAGAGTGTTGAACCATTTTTTTTTTTAGAAAAGTATAAATACAAAGCTCTCCTCTAGCTTACAGTAAATCATGGTGTAGTAATGATTCAAATCCTCTTTAAGACACAAGATGGCTCTGTTTTAGCTTTATATTGTTTATAGTTCCTCTGCATATGGAACCCATTTTGTCGTCTAAGAATTCCCAAACATTGGTAGAGGTGATTTAGTATGATGATTGCTGTCTGCAAGAGAATTGTGAGACTAAACTCGCAACAACAGATGAAAGTATAATGTAACATAAGGACTTAGAATTGAAAGAAAGAAACAAACGAATAAAACAACTCTAAAGGGAAATTGAGCTTAAAACACTAAAAGGAACAGAGGCGATACAAGTAGACTACTAGCATGGGAAGAACCAACGCGCATTGGAGAATGGTAAGAAAGAGAAGACGCATTGTGGCAAAGGTTCCATCTTTTGGGTGGTGATATCATAGACAAAGATGTGGTGAGTATCCTTTTTATCATGATCGAGACTACTGAAATATATAGAGTTCCTTTTGATCCCTGGGATGTCATTGGCGATAACAGTGATGCCCATGTCATAGATCAATGCTTCATCGCCTAAAGAATTGATTTTCACCCACTTGCCACCCACATGGTTTGTCTTGTAGATGCGAAAATACCACGATTTGCAGTGTTGTACTATACTTGATACCATCAAAAATTCTCCGGACACTGTGATTACAATGCGGTTCATGGAGCCACGTAACTTTTCCCAATAGAGTTCATGATCTTCTTCACTAAGAAAAGAGGGAAAATCATAATGATTGAAGCGAAAATAGCCAAGAGACACAGCCCCATCTTTGCGTGGATGGTCTCCTGATAAATCCCAAATGTTGACAAGATATGGATTACTGAGATCTTGAAGGTAGAGCATTTGATCCTTGTGATTGTAGACAAAATCTTTATTAAATGTCAAGAGAGGAAGGTCGTGCCACTTGTTATCTCCTTTCTTGGCAAACACACAAGAGTGTAACATTACAACTAGGTAACATTTGGTTTTGTTGTCTATCCGAAGACAAGCTCGGACGTATTTTAAGTACCTTAATCTTAAAGATTGAGTATCGGGTAGATCAATCCTCTCACCTGAGAAAGGATTGAGAATGTAGAGATCCATGAGAGGATTCAACAACAAGAGCCAGCTACCACAAGTCGTCAGACAACGACTCCGGGCAAAGTCAACACCAAGGTCTCTACTTCGGTAAACTTTGTCTTCATCCTCGGGAACATAGAACCCACAACTACTGTTGCTGTTGGCTTCCTCGTTGGGAGGGAAGAGAATCAGCCATGGAATCTGATTTTGTTTAGGGACGCAGCCTCTCGAAGCAGAGTGCCACGAAGAACAAACCGCTTTAGCTCGATCAAGAGATGTGAAACTCAATCGTTTGAAAACACATCGCAGCAAGTCCGGACATAGCTCCGACCAGTTTGAAACCCCCATAACTTCTTCTTTTTGTCTCCGACGATTAGCTTTTTTTTTTTTCTTTTTTTGGTTCTGGTCCATTGCTCAAATTAACAAAGGTTCGATCTTGTTAATGAAACCCTAAACGCTATCTACAGAGAAACTGTCTAATAATTGTATCTACATCAATTAATATCGAAACTGAACGTAAAATGTTTGTATATTTCCTCGTAACGGAGAGAAAATATGTCTTAGTTGTTATTGGCTCTGAATCTTTTGATACTATGATCCATTAGTTATATTAAGCTCGGTTTAAGAATTCAATAACTAAACCGGTTATTATATTTCTTCAAATAACACCTGTTGAAGGGGGAAAAAAGACAACTCTGTTTTGCTGATTCAGATCCTCTTAAACAAAGACAAAGGGGGAGACTCTATTTTAGCTCTGTTTCTTAATTAGATCCTCAGCTTGGTAACTAAATGAATTTGGCGAATATTGGTATTGGCAATTAATAGTGGAATTTATGGAACATGTGGTTAGCCAGGAACCACTCCGTTTTCCAGAACCGAGTGTTCTTTGCAAAAGAGGTTATTACTAAGGGCATTACGGATGCAAGGAACAGAGGCCCATATGGGAAGAACCAACGAGTCGGAGAATGGTAAGGAAGATCAAAGACGCATTGTGGCAAAGGTTCCATCATTTAGGTGGTGAGATATCATAGTTGAACCTCTCTGTTTTATTCGGAAATATTCTTCTCCCTCATGAGCAAGTTACACTAACAATTGTAAAACCAAAAAGAAACGAAGCAACTAACTCTAAAGACCCGGGAAGAACCATCGGGCATCAGTGATACCCACGTCAAAGATCAGTGCCTCATCGCCCAAGGAATTCGTTCTAAGCAACTGGTTGGTACGATATTGCGTCATGAAAACGCGAAAGAGCCATCTTTTGAATCTTTTGGTGAAATTAGAATGACTTTAATTAAAAAATTATTTATAGTCTAAAACACTTTTTAAGACTAATTTTAGTGTTAAAGTTATATGATGCGAAATCATGTTGAAATTTATAACACCAAACTTAGATACCAAAGGAAAATCCTAACGATATCTGCCGAAAGTCGGTTTGTTTTCAACGTTTAAAATTGGTTTTTATTTTTTCTGTTATTTTAAACATTTAATTTTATTGTTTTAAATATTTTGGTAAAATTAAAATGACTTTAAATAAAACATTATTTATATAGTCTAAAAGAACTTTTAAAGACTAATTTTAGTGTTAAATTTATGGGGGAATTTCAAAAATACCCCTTTTCATATACATCTTTTTAAAAATACCCCATTTTTAAACTTTATCAAAAAAACCCATTAAAACTGTTAAAATTTATCCAAATATATGTGTAAGCTTATAAATATATACACAAATTATCTTTATATGTGTATAAAACTTTATATACCTTTCATTAATAGCGTAAAAATAAAATATAAAAATCTTATAAAAACCGTATAAACCCTTTTAAAAACCTTTTAAAAACCTTATAAAACTTATAAAACGATTTAAAACTATTTAAAACATTTTAAAATATTTGTATCGAATCTCCCAGTAGTGGTTATTACATAGAAGTACCTAATAAATTATATAAAACCTTATAATGTTTTATATTTAAAAAGGGGTATTTTTAAAAATGGATAGATAAAGAGGGTATTTTTAAAAAGGGGTACACCAAAAGGGGTACACCAAAAGGGGTATTTCTCAAAAATTCTCCAAATTTATCTGACCTCAAATCATGTTGAATTTATAACATTAAACTAACGGATCAAAGGAAAATCCTAAGGACTGGATGCCTAAACTCGGTTTGTTTTCAACATTTAAAAATTTAACACTTTAATAAGTTTTTAAATGTTTTTTTGATATTTCAAACGTTTAATTTTATTATTTTATATTTTTGGTGAATTAAAATGATAGTTTAAAAGAACCTTTAAAAACTAATTTTAGTGTTAAATTTATATAACGCGAAATCATGTTGAATTTATAACACCAAACTAACGGAACAAAGGATAATCCTAAGGACTGGATGCCTAAACTTGGTTTGTTTTCAACGTTTAAAAATTTAACACTTTAATTAGTTTTTAATTGATATTTCAAACGTTTAACGTTTAATTTTACTATTTTAGATTTTTGGTGAATTAAAATGAATTTAATTAAAATATTATTTATAGTCCAAAAGAACCTTTAAAAACTAATTTTAGTGTTAAATTTATATGAACGCGGAATTATGTTGAATTTATAACACCAAACTAACGGAACAAAGGAAAATCCTAAGGACTGGATGCCTAAACTCGGTATATTTTCAACGTTTAAAATTTTAACACTTTAATTAGTTTTTAAATGTTTTTTTTGATATTTCAAACGGTTAACGTTTAATTTTATTATTTTAGATTTTTGGTGAATTCATTTTAATTAAAATATTCTTTATAGTCTTAAGGAACTTTTAAAAACTAATTTTAGTGTTAAATTTCTATGAACGTGAAATCATGTTGAATTTATAACACCAAACTAACGGACCAAAGGATAATCCTAAGGACTGGATGCTTAAGCTCGGTTTGTTTTCAACGTTTAAAAATTTAACACTTTAAATAGTTTTTAAATGTTTTTTTGATATTTCAAACGTTTAACGTTTAATTTTATTATTCTAGATTTTTGGTGAATTAAAATGATTTTAATTAAAATATTATTTATTGTCTAAAAAAACCTTTAAAAATTAATTTTAGCGTTAAATTTATATAACGCGAAATTATGTTGAATTTATAACACCAAACTAACGGATTAAAGGACAATCCTAAGACTATGCACATTGGTGAGACTTAATTTTGGTCCTAATTTTATTTTTTTCAATTTTTTTACGATTTAAAAAATAACAAAAAACAACTAATCGCAGGCCGCCACGTGTTGGTGGGGCCCGCGAAAAGTGGACAAAACAAACGGGACCGTCCCGATTATAAGTACGTCTCTCCCTTTTTTTCCTTTTTTTTTTCATTTTTGATTTTTTTTTTTTTATTCTAAATTATGTAGGACTCCAACGTAGATATGCTAATGCATATGCCCAAAGGAATGCCTAAACTCAGTTTGTTTTCAACGTTTAAAAATTTAACACATAAACTAGTTTTTAAATTTTTTTTTTTAATTTTAATCGTTTTAATCGTTGAACATTTGATTTTAATATTTTAAAACTTTTGGTAAATTGAACAAATTTTTAAAAAAAATAAAAAAAATGAAGAAAGTAATACCTGATTGGACATGGGTGCCGAAGAGAGCGCATACGACAAAATCCCATTAACACGCCACACAGCAAAGGCCAACGCCTCTCGGGTATTAACTGTGTAAGAGGCAAAAAAAAAAAAATATATATATATATATATATAATAATTAATAAGAAAGAAAGAAAGAAGAAACAAAATCATTATCGAAACTCTAAAATAAAAATTACCAAGGTGAGAAGCACAAGGAGATGAGTAGAGAGAAGTGATGATCCCACATATGTTGCTGCTCTTTGATTGCAGTTGCTGAGGTCGTGTAAGAGAGAACCTTTCCCCAAGCTATGTGTATCAAATCAAACTGTGTCTTATATAAAGCTTACTTACTCCTCGAAAATCAAATAAAAAATGGAAGAATTGTCGAAATAAAACTCTCTGTATAATCCAGAAAACACAAATCACAAGGAAGGAAGAATGAGGTTGTTGTTGTTGTTGTTTACCTTTTGTCAAAAAGAAGAGTGAAATAGTTTCTTCGTGTTGTTGGGAGAGAGGAGTCTCTCTAAAGAAGAAGACGAAGAGCTCTGTTTCTTTTCAATGTTGTTTCTTCTTCTTTCCATTTTTTTTCTTTCTGAAGAGATTTAACATTAATCCAAAATCTTGAGGTAAAAGATATTTTTTTATAAGCAAAAGTTCGTTTTCTCGGAAAGAAATTTTTGGTTTGATTGTTTCCTTCTCTTCAACAAGTTTTGATATATATATATATATATATATTTGATTGGGTTCTCAAAAAACTAATAACGGTTACTTTTTTACCTTTATACTGTTTACAACAACAGTCATCTTTCTTATATATTATATTATTGGGTTCTCAAAAAATTACAACGGTTACATTTACATATGTAAATCAAAAGGTGACACGGTGACAGGTGAAGAAGCATCAAATCAACGCATTGCCTCACGCTTGTGTTAGAGCATCAGCATTGGTGCGACAAAGGTTTGTCCCAATTTTTTTTTTTTTTTTCTTTTTTTTTTTCCTTTTTTTCTTTACGATTTAAAAAAAAAAAAAACATATTGAAAACCCAATCGCGGGCCGCCACGTGTCAGTGGGGCCCGCGAAAAGAGGCAACAACAAACGGGACCGTCGCACAATTGCGTACGTCCTTCAAAATTTTTTTTCTTTTTTTTTTTTTCCTTTTCTTTTTTGGGGTGTAGGAGTGGTGTAGATACACCAATGCTGATGCTCTTATTACAACGGGGGACTAGTCATGTGTCATGACATCTGGTGTGATTTATAAAAGATAAAAAGTAACGATGATTTTGGGAGAGAATACTTAGAACATTCTCAATGCTAGGCTTTTAAAAAAAAATCTTGTGATTTGTTTATTAATTTATTTGTAAAAAATGATGTTAAGAAATGTAATTAAGTTTTTATGTTTTTATGCAGAATCATTGGTGGGTTCTTAAGTAGTGTATCTTATGATTAAAAAATAAAAATAAAAAAGTTAAAAAATTAACAATTTAATTTTTGAAAAGTTAATAATTATTAGAAAATAAAAACTAAAAATATAGATGAGATACAATTTATTGCATAAATAACATAAACACAAATCACAATTAATTTAAAAGTGATTTGTATAATGTTTTGTTTATATGTGCTCGACCGATTGGATGCTAGAGAGAGAGAGAGAATTATTTTTTTTTCATAACACCCAATCAAACCTTGCCACGTATGCGCCTCTTACACCCAATTTTTGATATTATATAAGATACGATCCTTAGGTAATTATGTGTATTTTGATTTATATTTAAATGCTAATACACTAAGGATTACCATAAGGATTGACCATTGAGGATGGTCTTAGACCATCATTAACAAGGGGTTCTTAAATAAATTTTAAGCTAAAAAAAGTTAAGAAAAGGTAAGAAAAGTTAGTTTATGTCTCTTGTATAAGAGATATTTAATCACTTTTCTTAGTTTTTTTGTACTTTTCTTAACTTAAGATTTTGTTAAAACTCCTTGATAATCATGCTCTTATATATATATAAATGATGCCGTTGCTTAAAGATGAACTTGTTTTTTGTTTTGTTAAAACTTTAACTTAGAACCAGCGCAATCATGTCCTATGACCAATTTCAGTTTTCATCCTCAATCTTGATTTGTTTCCACTACATCCATATACTCAATCTGTTTCTTTATTCGTAAAATAAGGTGTATTTTTAAAAATACATTTTGGAAACTCTTTTTTTTTTTTTGGTCCTATATACACGTTACACACACTATCCCTAAAACCATTAGATATATAAATTGCTTCTTTGCGACATGTAATATATCTACACCTTGTTCTCTGTTTGACTACACTCTCAACACCAGATGAAGTAAGGCGATGAAATGATAAAGCCCTAGTGTGTGTACATACTATGTTAACCCACAGAGAGCTTCAGTAAACAAACAACATTTGAAGACTTAATCCTTTTTCTATTTTTCTCCATCATCTTCCTTTTCTACCAGAGACTGTCTTTTTCACAGCTCCAACAGAGACTAAGAACTGATCAAGAGAAGAGAGAGTTCTCATATCGTCCGGAGGAAAATAGCTCGCAGCTTTTCCCATTAGCGACGTGAAGATAAGAGAGAGCGAAGGCTGAGTTACATATCTTTCCCCTAGAAGATCATCTAGGAATCCAAATGCAGCTAGAAACTCTGATCTTCCTGCGTTTATTGGAGCTTCGAAATGAGCTGGGATTATCCTTTTAAATCTCCAGTCACGGGCTATCTCATCTATCCAATCCCTCACCTGAAACATTAGTGATGAACGAATCAAAACAAACCCGTTTGGACCCAAAAAAAAAAGAGTTAAACAGATGATGCAGAGATAAGGAACCTTCTCAGGGACTTTGCTAAAGACCAGAGTCTTTACAATGGGAGAAACGATCAGTTTCTGCGACATTTTTGCGAAGCTTGCGTTTGGTTCCAAGAGATTCGAGGGACCAAGAAATAGGATTTGCAAAACCATCCTTTCCCATCCTACAAATTTTAAAACAAACAGAGGCCACTGATATCTAAGATCTTCTGGTTGAAAACAAGGAAATTTGATTTTAAGAATTGCTGACCTTTTTGGCGGGTGTTGGGATTATCAACCACTGGATCATTAGGAACGTCTTTTCCTTTGCTAAGTATCTTCACAGCTAGTCCATTCTTAGCCGAGGCCAACAAGGATTCGTTACTGATACTTGAGGGAGGTTTCCGTGGGACGAAGATCACAGCATCAGTGACTAAAAGTGTTCTTGACCGCTTATGGTAAAACGCTACTTCAACATATGGTCCAATTCCTGGATATCCATTAGAAAATACAATTTCTGAATCTTTCAACCAAACCCGATTGAGATACTGAAGGAACATACCAACCAAACCAGATTGAAAAACTGAAGGAACATACCAACTTCTGGAGAGCTTAGGACTTTCTGCTCGATCTCCTCAGCCCATGGCGTAGATAAGTCCCCGTCTTTAATGATATTAGCACGAAAGATACCGAAAAACTCGAGTGGTAGGTTCAATGGCCAGCTCCATTGTCTTGGTGCCACCCATATTTGAGCCTTAGGGAACTTTCTAGAAAATGGACCGACAAAAATCTTGTGCTCATAAGCAAATGTTGGCAGGACAATGTACTCAACGGGAGCTCCCAACTCCTTAATAAGCTGCCACAAAGCGAAATAGCCAATAGAGTTCAACCATCTGAACGCTTTCTCTAATTAACAACCTAAGTAAGTGTAAAATATCAAGGCAAGTAGAGAAAAAACAAGAAAGTAGGATACTTTGTCAATTCAACAATTACTTTTTTTGTTTTTTTGTTAAAGCAATTCAATTCTCTGGAGATAGTTAGTCATAAAGAACCAAAATCCA
Organism: Capsella rubella; assembly: GCF_000375325.1. NCBI lineage: Eukaryota > Viridiplantae > Streptophyta > Magnoliopsida > Brassicales > Brassicaceae > Capsella > Capsella rubella. The sequence goes on along the minus strand of NW_006238921.1, from coordinate 352,433 downwards.
ATTTGGTGGGAAAGGAGAAGAAAGGGAACCTGAATACACTCCTTGGTGGGAGCAATAGGAGCATGAACCCATAAACCTCCAGATTTTAGTTTGATGACAGTCATTCGAATATTCGTGGACACACTGCTAAAACCTAAAGCTTGTTCTTGTTCAAACATCCATATGCAACCTTTAACCGCCTGCGAACAAACACAAGGTTCAAAGTTGAAACAGTGGTTTTGGGCGTAACCGACTTGTGAATCTGAAAATTAAAGAATCCTAATGAAATGGGAGAGATGGAGGAAAAAAGCTAACCTCGGTTCTGATGGTGCGCCGGTTAAGGAAAGGGCCAAGGGGAAAAGGAAAGCCAGTGAAGTTAAAATAAAACCGCTTGCTCCGATCTCCGTCTAAGTCGTCATCAGTAACGACGGACTTGCTCGACGAAGAAGCAGAAACCATAACCGGAGCTTTAATCTCTCGGTTTACGGACATGGGTCGACTTAAATTCAATGACCCACCGAGAAAGATGATGTTTTTATCCAAAGGAAGTTTGGGTTTCGGAAGAAACGAAGAATGTTTGGGGAGATGAACGGCTATGGCCGCTGCCGCCATTTTCCTTCTTCGCTTCTCTCTGGTCGATGTGTTCCGGTTCAGCTAAGGTTTTGTTTGTTTGTTTGTTTGCTTTTTAGTTGTTGTACAATAGAACTAGAAGCTGATGTTTGGACACGTGGATGGGTATTGCGGGATAGTTTTCCTACGTGGATATTATTGTGTGGACATATATAATTTTAGTGTAAATCAAAAATAAAATGGGAAAAAATACCAAAATTCTTATTGGCCAATATGATGAAAAAGAGGAAACAAGGTTTTGTTAAAAGAAACTGTAAATAGAACATTGGAGAAATTTGCCAAAGAAGAAAAATTATACTCCTATATGTACAATATTTTAATAAAAATTCCATCGGCCTTGTGGTTATGAGTTATGTCATAAGTGACCGTAACGGCTACAAAAATACAAGTTAACTATTTTGTGTACCAATAAACTACTACATCACCAGTTGTACCTTGATAAACTCGTAGAGTATTACACAACTTATCAAAGTAAACATTGAAAGAAATGTTTTCGTTGTACCTCAATATGCTCTTGTGTCTTGGGGGAAATGATGAATCCTAGCTTTAGTTTTTAAGTTTTAACAATTATTTACAACCAATAAAAAGGAAATAAATCTCGGCCAAAAAGGAAATTAAAAAGAAAATATGACAAAACAAAACCAAAAAAGAATAGTAGAATATAATCGCCAAAAAAGAAATAAATTAGCCAAGTTATAGAAATTGACGTTTTTTATTTTCTTTTAGGGTCAAAATAAGGGAATAGAGAAATTTCCCATAACAAACATAACGCTTATCTTTAAATTTTTCGTCAAGCTCGAGGTTTATTAATAATACATAGAAGGATTCAAAGGGTTTTTAAAGTAGACGAAGAAATTACGGATCTTGAAAGATCTTTTCCTGCAAAAAAAGATTACGATACTCGCGTGTCCTCCTCCTCAGGTTTCAATATTTTACTTTTAGAAGAAGAAAAGAACCCATCCGGTGACGAGAGTGATCATCTGATCGATGGCGAGAGTTGCTGCGTTGTTTGTTGCGGCGGCTGTTATGGCTTTTCTTGCTGCGGCGCCGGTGACGGCAAAGAGATGGACTGTGGGAGATAACAAGTTTTGGAACCCCAATGTCATCAACTATACCATCTGGGCTCAGGACAAACACTTTTACCTCGACGACTGGCTCTGTATGCTCTCCCTCCTTTATTCTCTCTCTATTGATATTATCACACACACTTTATGTTTTTATATCTTAGAATATATACTTTGGGTCATGTCATAGGCTGTTTGAAAAGGAGTACCACTTGACTCTTTTCAATCGCTCTGTTTTTTTCTTTTTGTTTGGTCTTTCACGGCACCCAAATTTTTTTAAAAGTTTGAACATGTTAGGTTTCAGTTTATCTAGGCTCTGTTTCTGAACTAATAAGTCTTTTCAATAAGATCCCAAATCAGGTCTCTTGTTGACTTATTTGTGTGTTTCTCAATGTACGTGTCTCTATTTTGGTTTCATGTTTGTATCCATAGATTTTGTTTACGAGAGAAACCAATTCAACGTTATAGAGGTGAACGAGACGAACTATATAAACTGCAATTCCAACAATCCCATCGCTAACTGGACTCGTGGAGCTGGAAGGGACTTGGTTTATCTTAATGAGACCAGGTATTACTATCTCATTAGTGGTAATGGTGGTGGATGTTACGGCGGTATGAAGCTTGCTGTTTTAGTTGAGACACCACCTCCTACACCACCTGCTTCAGCTATCAAGAACAGTGCAGGAAAAAGAACTTCCACGGTCTCTGCTTTTGCTTATCAGTTGGTTGTTTCGGTCGCTGCTTTCGCAGCAGTTGGGACAATGTGGGACGCGTTGTTGTGGTAACAAGTCTGGATTTTTCTCTTAAAGAGAGGACAATTGTAAGATTCTATTTATATCTTCACGAAGTGAAGCTCTTTTATGTTAGATTCTTGGATCTTTAGTTGTTGTGCTCTGGATGTGTTTGTGTGGGTCTATGGAGAGAACTCATGCTTTTGCTTTTGTTGGGTTGGAAAAGCAGATTAGTCATGCTCTTAACCTTAGTGGGCCTTACGATTTGGGCTTGGATCTTAAGTTATAGACCTTTGATCAATTTGAAAACATAGATGATAGTTGACCCCAAAGAAGAATAATAAGGAGAGGATGCTAGTAGTTGTCTTGTCACTGTGTATGCAAACACGTCCATATCTATATGATTGTTGACAGAATATGAATATTTCTTTATTTATTTATCAAGAATATTTTTATACTGCTCCACTTGTTTTATTTCTTTTGCTTATCGATTTTAAATTATCTGCATAAGGATTGTCACACTTTCTCCACGATCTATATATATGTAATATGTTACACAGTACACACTGTTTTTTCTTTTCTTGTTGTAAATGGGTAAACAAAATAAGTTGTGGTTAACCCTGTTTGGTTAGAGATTTCTATGAAATAAACGTGTAAGATATGAAATGTTAGAACATTTGGCTTTTTTTTTTTTTTCATATACATATTTAGTTCAAAAAAATTTGTGTCAAAAAACTATTTCTTGTACATTTTTAATCTACTTAAATCTGAAAAAATCTGGACTCTTAGCTTATTGTCTACATATATATACGTGGTACTAGCTAGCCGTTAATAATATTTGTAGATCGTAATATCTAATTTGTTCGACTCTTTTCATAAAACACCTAAAACTTATATATTAAACTAAACCCTGATCATATCACAAACAGTGGACGCCATGACTAGTCACCTTAGCCTATCGAAACCCTAGTCTTTTTTTTCATTGATTAAATTAAAATATTGTCGATGACCATAAAACAATTTTAACAAATAACCAGCTAGCTAGACTATTTTAGTTTATTAACCAAGGCTGGCAGTTTATTGTATCATCATTAGTTCATCACATTGATAATGACGTGATTGTAAAGTAATCTGACCACGAGATTTGATCATCTGAAGGTGTATAGTTTTATACTTAAACCCATTAAAAAAAGAATAATATAATTCACTTTCAGTTTTAATAAATCGTTAAATTGTTCGTGTGGTTATCGGATTTTTCGACTATGTAAAGAGCCTAAATTAATTAGATAATATAGCTTGACCCTTATCCAAAAGTCAACCACACGTCCCGACAAAACAAAAAACAGCTCTTGAAGGTTTTTTGTGGTCATAAGTTTATTGTTCTCCATGTTTTTTTTTTTCATAGACCAAGGTTATACAATTCTTCTTGACCCTTCTCGAGTTTAACTTAACGTCTTTGTCATTTGAATTCCGTAATTGCTAATCTAAGTATTATATCAAGAAATGTCAAACCTTTGTTAATGTTTCAATACATACTTGAATTGCTTCCCTTTCTATTGCGTCCATATAACTCATCATACTGCGTGACACCAAAAATAAAAATTATGATTATCGAATTATATAAATCAAATTTTACATGTATAGATGGGAAAATAAATTAAGAAAATGGAAACTGATAATTTTACTTTAGTAATGAGGTATCAATAGGCTGTCCCTTAGGTGTCAAAAACAACAAAATAATGATACAAATTGCAAAAACAAATGTCAGTTAATTAACTAGTTTAAGTTGTTGATTCCTTTAATTCTCTTAACACTCCGAAGAACATGCTACGCAGACACTTGTCTTGCTTCAAACGATCCCCCGAAACAAAACGTAATTTAATATAACACAAATCGTTAGCACTAATATTCCCAAAATCACGTTATTATTCATTATATCATATCGAGGAGAGATTAGATCTTTATAATCAGCGATATTATATTTTTGACATTTTGTTTCAGCTTCAAATTTGTAGTTTGGTCACTTGAAAAGAACTTACAATAATGATACATGTAAAATATAGTATCAAATAATTGACTAAAGTCGTGGGCAATATCGAACATTAATTATTATGTTACTAATAATTAGCCGGTGCTAATCAAATTTATGATTTCGGAATCAAATGGATCCTTTCCAGATTTTCTTTGTGTCCCATCCATTCGAAACCCCAATCTTAAGGAGATTAATATTCAAAGAAAAAAGAAATGGGCATAGTAGTTTTACTGTCGGTCATTTTAGTGAATTGAAGATTATGTTCTGCATAAAATAAATAAATATATAATAACAAATGCAAGTTGGTCCTTTTGTTTTTGGCTCATAAAGGAATAAGGTGGATGTTTATTGGCTATTTCATATCTCACATTTAATTTCCACCTGTAAAAGTTTTGACCTCTACTACTTTAAGCAAGATCTAACGGATACTTGTAAGTAGGTAAGATCAACATTATAGAAGTATAAGACAATCCTCAATGCATAAATTTTAGGGGGTTTTTACCCTAAGATTTGCAAAGAAAGTATCTTATATCGAGGATAGCATAAGATATCTCTATAATGATGACCTCATAAAAATATATGATCAACAGTCCTGCATCCATCACTTACACGATTGAACAACGATAAGCAAACAAAAACGACTCTACCACACCTGTCTAAAATCGTCGATCAGTTTATGTTTAGTATTCTAGAATGATGTGGTTTTGTATTCTTTGTAAATCAAACTGATCTGAACCTAACACATATATACCCACTTGGTCAGCTTACCATTGAATCCATTATATTTCCTCACTTACATTCATTTAATCTAAAAAGTGAAGTTTGTCGCCACTTGGACTGATGGCCGCCTCGAAGTGCCGGTCTTTTGAGGCTAACAACTCTGGGAAAAATACAAGCCTCTCTATTGATCATCACATTGGACGACGTTATTTAAAAACTCTTAATATAGACTATGTGATGCATTTAAGTTATTGTTAATGTTTAATTATACTAAGCCTAGATTATTGATGTTTTAGATGTGATCAAGAAACACAAAGACTCATGACATCACCTGAAAAGTGAAAACTAGAAAGAAAAAAAAATACTAAAAATATCTACCGGTCGAGTGGATAATTTTTGATAATATAAAGAATTTGATTAGCGGTTAACTCAAATAATTAAGTTCCACTTTACGACATGAAAAGGTCTAGTAAACAACCTAATATTGTTGGTCCACAGGATTTACTAATATGTTAATGCACAAGTACAAATAGTATCCAAGATGACTTTTACAAGTTAAACACCATAATTTTTGGTTATTCAATCAACCTGTTAATTAAACTAACAATTATAATATAATGGTAATAATAAAAGATACAAGTTGGAGTTATTTTTCATAAGACTGATAATAATAAAAAGCTTAAATGCGAAATTCAGAATAGAGTGATTGGAGCACAATAAATTAGTAATAAAATAACTAATATTAAAGAAGTTCCAAATGTTTAGCCCGTAGACTTTTGAAAACCAATGTCAAGGCTGCACGAAACCGATCTAAAGAAAAACATACATTGAAACAGAAGACTCTTGTCTCTTTGTTTCCCTCTGTATATATATATATATATATTCATAGACACAGACATACACCACACAGTAATTAATATCTAAAGAGATCTACAAAGATTGAGATTTCTATTTTCAGGATATGGCCGTAGAAGACGATGTATCTTCTTCGATAAGAACGACCACGCTAGTGGCTCCAACAAGACCCACGATCACTGTTCCTCAGAGGCCCCCGGCGATCGAAACGGCGGCTTATTTCTTTGGCGGTGGAGATGGGCTTAGCCTTAGCCCAGGTCCACTTTCCTTTGTCTCTTCTTTCTTCGTTGATAGCTTCCCTGACGTGTTGACACCGGATAATCAACGAACGACGTCGTCCTTCTCTCAGCTTCTCGCCGGGGCTATGTCGGTGTCTCCTGGCGCTGGCGGCGGAGGACGTTCTACGGCGGGGATGTTCCCCGGAGGAGGTCCGATGTTTACAGTCCCTTCTGGTTTCAGCCCTTCTAGTCTTCTCACCTCTCCCATCTTCTTTCCTCCTCATCAGGTTGGTTTTTAATTCTTTCTCATCCTTAATTACTATGTTAGTTTGTAGAGTGATTTTTTATGTGAAAACAAAATTACTAAAACACAAAAAAAAGATTAATTATGTGAACTTATACCAAATTACTAAATAAGTTCATAATTCACATTTAATTAGTTCGTAATGAAAAAACATGGTTTATTTCAAAACTCATACACTGATGAACAATCGTCTAAATCTAAGTTGGGAAAAATGCCTCGACAATATTATAAAACCGACATATTTTGGACACCGTTAGTTACTTAATAGCTAGTTCCAAACCAGCATTTTTAGTTTTTCATGTCATTTTCCTTTTTCGTAATAGTACTATATATACCATATGATCAACTAAATCGATGGTATGAAATATAATGCAGCAGTCAACAGCTCAGACCAGCTTTGTCCAACCCCAGCCTCAACCTCATCAACCACAACGACAAGACACATTTTCACACCATATGCCGACATCGACATCCACCGCCATCCATGGCCGTCAATCTTTTGAAGTTTCGCAAGCCGACCAAAGAGCTCGAAACCATCATAATAATCCGGCCAATAATAGCCGGTCGTATAATGTGGTAAATGTTGATAAACCGGCGGATGACGGTTACAACTGGAGGAAGTACGGACAAAAGCCTATCAAAGGGTGTGAATATCCAAGGAGTTATTACAAATGCACACATGTTAACTGTCCGGTTAAGAAGAAAGTTGAAAGGTCGTCGGATGGACAAATCACTCAGATCATTTACAAAGGTCAACATGATCACGAGAGGCCTCAGAATCGCCGTGGAGGTGGAAGCAGAGATTCCGTTGAGGCTGGTGATCATATTCATTTCGTTGTTGGTGGTGCAGGGCATGTGATGGAATCTAGTGATGATAGTGGTTATGGTAAGGATCATGATGATGATAACAATGACGATGATGATGGTGATGAAGATCTTCCGGGTTCAAAGATAAGGTATACTACTAGAAGTGCATGTGACTACTAATATGGAAAGAGCACATAAATAGTATAAAACGTTCATGCCATTTCCAATTAGCGAACTAATATTGTTGGGAATATAGGAAAATAGACGGTGTGTCGACGACTCACCGGACGGTGACCGAGCCAAAGATAATTGTCCAGACAAGAAGTGAAGTGGATCTTCTCGACGATGGTTATAGGTGGCGCAAGTACGGACAAAAAGTTGTCAAAGGAAATCCCCATCCAAGGTAATATATATTTAATTAGGGTTTTTTTTTTTTGTTTTGTTTTTATGTTCATATAGTCTAATTAAAATGAGTCTAGTCAACCAAGTTGATATCACTATATACTAGATTGTTTAACATTTGTTTCTAAAAACAGTAGTCCTTTTGTTTTGGTAATATTAGGAGCTACTATAAATGTACAACGGCGAATTGTACGGTGCGCAAACATGTAGAGAGAGCTTCAACCGATGCTAAGGCTGTGATTACAACTTACGAAGGTAAACACAACCACGACGTCCCTGCCGCAAGAAACGGTACTGCCGCGGCTGGGACGTCCGACCAACATCGTATGAGATCAATGTCCGGGAACAATATGCAACAAAACATGAGCTTCGGTAGCAATAATAATAACTCAGGCCAGTCTCCGGTTCTATTGAGACTGAAAGAAGAGAAAATTACTATTTGACTAATATAAACCGAAGATCTCGAGATTGATTTAGGATTGGTTTAGCTTCTCGGTACGTGATTGATTTTGAACCAGACTACTACTGATTGATGACTTGCATAACAAGTGTGATGTGAATTGAGTGCATGCTTTTAACTAAAGAAAATAAATATGTCTTTCTTCTTGATTTGTTTGTATCTAATCATTGTTTGAAAATACGAATGTAACATATAGACTATATACTTTGCTTTTCAGTTTTGTTCCCCTTCACAATTTAGAAACAAAATATTTTATAAAATTTTCTTGTCGGTGAATCAGATAAAATCTATTTAAAATTACACATGAAAAAGATTGAAGATAAAAAAGATTTGTTTTTGTTGTCTCTTAATTTGCTCTTCCAGAGTTTAAGGAGGATTATCGAATTCTCCGCAATTATCTGTCTCTCTCGATTCGGTTTTCTCTATTTTACATCAAAAACTATTTTCCTTAAATTTTTGTTTTTTTAAATTTTTTTCTCCTTTATTTTCGTTTCTTCATGGTCTAATGCGGGGATTGCCCTCCCTGCGTTGGACCCGTTTACCCGACCCGGGTCGATACTCACGCCGCCCGGAAACTCTCCTCTGACAATTATATCGTTATGGGTTGCTTCAACTCCAAGCATTCTTCTCCGGCTGGTCCTCCACGCCCTCACCGCCGTCGTTTCGACACAAACGTCCACCACCGAAGTCATGCCAAACCCCAAGAAAACCATGAAAGCCATGTTCTTCCCGGTCCTCCATCTCACCGCCGTGTCGTCAACTCATCTCCCAAAAAACCTCACAATAATGACGATGATGCTCCAAGATCTAGGACGACCGGTGTTAGCCTGAGATCGGGCTTGCCGCACGGTAATGTAGCGGCTGAGCAGGTGGCGGTTGGTTGGCCCTCCTGGCTCAGCTCCGCCGCACCGGAGGCCGTTCATGGATGGGTTCCACTACGGGCTGAGGACTTCGAGAAAAGAGAGAAGGTACGTAAAATAATCCTAAACCTAATTTTATATCATTACATTGCTTGCCAGAAAAGAAAAAAACCCTATCAATGATCTCTCAATAATTAACTTTTTTCAAAAATCTTAGATCGGACAAGGGACGTACAGCAACGTGTTCCGGGCTTGTGAGGTATCGACGGGACGAGTAATGGCTTTAAAAAAGATAAGGGTCCAAAATTTTGAAACTGAAAATATAAGATTCATAGCGAGAGAAATCATGATTTTGAGAAGATTAGATCATCCCAACATTATGAAACTCGAAGGGATCATCGCCTCAAGGAATTCAAACAGCATGTACTTTGTGTTTGATTATATGGAACACGATCTCGAAGGCTTATGTTCATCTCCCGACATCAACTTCACCGAGGCACAGGCAAGAAAGAGAGAACCCTGACCCTTTCTGCAAGTAACTCTGTTTTTCTTCTTCTGATAACCCTAATTTCGTTTTCAGATCAAATGCTACATGAAGCAACTGCTATGGGGAGTAGAACACTGTCATCTGCGAGGGATCATGCACAGAGACATTAAAGCCGCAAATATTCTGGTGAATAACAAAGGAGTTTTAAAGCTAGCTGATTTTGGATTAGCCAACATTGTAACACCAAGAAACAAGAATCAGTTGACGAGTCGGGTCGTGACATTATGGTACCGTGCACCAGAACTTCTGATGGGTTCGACCAGTTATAGTGTATCGGTCGATCTTTGGAGTGTTGGTTGTGTTTTCGCTGAGATTCTTACCGGAAGACCACTTCTTAAAGGAAGAACAGAGGTGAGACAGGGGAGCAAACCAATGAACTGAAATTACTCACTCCAGAGAAGAGATTATTTTCCTGAAATTTTTTGTTTGTGCTATTTCTTTTTAGATTGAACAACTTCACAAGATATATAAACTCTGTGGATCACCGGATGAAGAATTCTGGCAAAAGAACAAGCTTCATCCTCAAACTAAGATGTTTAGACCACAGCATCAATATGAAGGTTCTTTGAGAGAAAGATTTGATGAGTTTCCGGAAACCGCAATTAATCTTCTGGAGAATCTATTAGCCATTGACCCTGAGAAACGAGGAACTGCTTCTTCTGCTCTCATGTCAGAGGTGACAAAACTGACTATTTGAAACCCTAACCTGTTGTATAATCAAATAAGCTGAAACTCTTTTGTCTCTCCTCTGTGGTTTGTTGTTGTTCTTCAGTACTTTAACACAAAGCCTTACGCTTGCGATCCATCGACATTACCTAAGTATCCTCCTAACAAAGAAATGGATGCTAAGTACCGCGAAGAACTTCAACGAAGGTACCAATAAATTTCGTGGTCAGAGCTGTGTGTGTGTATATCACTTGTGTTGAGAGATTGAAACTTTGTCTTGCAGGAGAAGAGTTAGTGTCAAGAAAAGAGATAATTTGGCAACCAAGAAAATGGGGAAATCTCGTAGAACAGTGAAAGAGCATACAAATCTCACCAGATTACCAACCCACCAGGTACAGTATTATGGTGCTTCTCTATACCTATGGATGACTTTAATTCCCGGTTAAATATTTTGTAAGTTTGTTCATATAATATTTTGAATAGGAAGCGAAGAAGGAAGCTGAAACACAAATTGTTATCCAGACGCCGTCAGAGACATCTCAGGCAACAACGCGAAGCGAGTTTCCTTACAACAGTTTATCACAAAGCACGGCACCAGCGAGTGGGTTCGCGTGGGCAGGGACAAAGAAGAGGAAAGAAAAGGACGTAGCTTCGACGCTGACTTATAACCAGCCGGCAGGATCTGCGAGCCACGTCAGTGGTATGAGCATGGCTTTCGCAAAGAACACTTTCGGGTTAACAATAAACGAAGAGAAACCGAGCTTTCTTAGGCCTCACGTTTCTCTGGACTCCGCTGATGTGTTGCTGTTCTCTGGCGTGCATCACAAGAACTCAGAAGAAGATGCGGTATGAGTCAATTGAACCCAGTACCATCTAAACCGGTTGTTGGAATTCCATTTTTGGCAGCTTCAATTTTATAACTTTGATAAATTCCTTACAGGATTTGGCGAATTATGGGGCGAATCCGAAGATATTTCAAACTAATGGGATGAATGAAATATTGAGGAGGACTGAAAGTGATGTTAGAGTTGGTGTTCGGAGACCACCACGAATAGAGAGAGGTTGATAATTTGAGGGGAAAGATAAATCACTAATTACCAGAATTTTCAGCCAAGTATATATATACATATTTTTTTACAACTGTCATTTGTTGTAGTGCATATTTGTTTTAATTTGTCACAAAAAGAAAAAAGAATAGCCCAAGTCATACTGAAATGATTCAGTTTCAGGTTTTCGAAAAGATATATTTGTTTATATTTTTTTCTTTTACAAATTTCATTGTATTTTTGTGAGAGTTTACCACACACATACACATTCTTTCAAGTGTTATTTGTTTTATTTTTGCAGGAGAAAATAACTGGGTTAGGTAGACCACACGTTGGACACTTTTGAAATTCTTTTGGGTTTGTTTTTTAATTTGTATAGTTATTTTTGGATGAAATGTGACAAACGTGTTCTTCAAACTTCTTTCCCAATCAGATAATGAATTTCTTGAAATTATACATAAATTTATTTATAAACTTTCCATAATAAACCAGAAAGATACACTCTTTAAGACTTACTTTATTGAATGCTCTGTTGACCAGAAAAAAAAACTTTATTGAATTTGCTCATCTTAAAAAGTTATTAACGAGGAAGGAAACCTTCAAATGCAACATCAATATAAAAATAAAGAAAGATATTTCGAATTTTATCAACATCCCACATATTGAAGAAGTCAAGAATTAGAATTTAGTAAAAATATTTTATTGCGTCTATTTTTGTAAGAATCGAAAACAAATCATGGACTAGAGTATAAGCTGTTTGTTTTTTCAAGAACTAATTTTGATGTTGTTCATTTATTTTGTTTATAAAAACAAAAACAACCTCAAAAAAGGTCAACCTTGGTGACATAATGCTTAAGTTATGTACAAAGTTGCTCATGTCTTTTTTTTTTTTTATCTTTTTCTTTTACTCGAGTTGTCCGGTCTTACATTTTAGTTAAAAAGAGGTTATTTTAGTAGAGCACAAAAAATAAACAAAGAAAAAGCTAACTTTTCAATCCTTTCTGAATATATTTCTTAGACGAAAAAGAAAAAAGAAAGAAGAGGTGGGGGGATCATTCTTGAAGAGGTCCGATTTGGTATTCAGAGAACTCGGAGCTGAGCAAGAAAAGCAGCACAGAGATCCAAGAACAAGAACTGAGGACCTTGTACCCTCTGCAGATCCAGCAGATACTTGTCGTCCCGAGTTTTATACAACTGTTTTCACCATCAACATCCAACAAACTTCATCAAGCCCAGAATATTATTGGTTGATAGTTAGATTCAAGATGATTAACTCTACTTCTATTTCAGTTTCAAAATGGCCATGGATACTTAAAACACTTCACCCAAAATCACATCGAAAAGACCATTATGCTAACTTCTAATGGCTTGTTGGACACTTGAACTGATGTTACATAATTGCTTTGTGTGTGGGTTCTCTACTCTAACACGGGTCTTACTTCATATGAATGTTTGCTATCATGTAGTGGAGAAGAGAATTACCTGAATTTCAAACTTGACAACATTCGGCGACTTGACAGCTGCATCGCTCTCTATTATGCTGGGATCATCTCCAAAGTAGTTGTTATCGTGCATAGAGTTACTGAGCATACCATCTGTGCTGTTAGGAACCCATCTGCACTTCATGTTGTAGTGCCCTATCTTCTTCCAACAAACATTCAAATCTTGCAGGGCTTTCAGGACTTCTGTCATGATTTCACGGGGATGAGCCCGAGACTGTATGATCAAGTGGTCATATTATCAATCAAACTAATCAGATAGATATCAAAAGCTTAAGTCTTTATAGCTTAAATACAAAAAATATCAAAACCTGAAGTCCAAGAGCCCATTTTCTCTCAACAGGGTATTGAGATCTCAAGCCAACTCCTTGATATTCCATCAGTCCTGGAAGCCGATGGCTAACAGGTGAAGCGACACTTTCGGCTGGATGCGTACGGGGAGTACCTTCCTAATAAAATTAAAGATACAAGCATTACTTCAGAGATCTTTTGCTACAATCGAAAAGGACATTAAAGACCCACCATGGTCTCTTGAAACTCGGCCCCAAGATAACCACTAGAGGCACGGAAACGATTGTCCAGTATCAGATAGTATGTCACAGTGCCCTGGAAGACAGTAGTCAGTCACAATTTAGTATTTCAGATCATTTAATGGAAAAGATTTACCTCTGAGATAATTAAAACATCAAATGAACAAGAGCCTGGGAAACATTTACATCATTCTGGGTTCTGTTACGGAGAGATTCAATGAGATGGTTTCTTTCAAATCCCATATTGATAACTTCTAGGAGAATCTCCTCGTCAATCTACAAATGAAGCCAGAGCTATTATGCCTTCATTGAAGAATAGGAATAGAGATAATCTCAAATGTAAATGAGAGTAGATATGTTAGGTTTACCTTTTTCGCCTGTTGCACTGTATCTGGAGGAGGAACCGCTAAATACCTTGGAAGATGAGCTTGGAACCAAGGGTGTTGCCGGATTTCAGGGATGGTTACTCGTTTCATGGGGTCGACCACAAGCATCCGGGGTATCAAATCTCTAGCACCAGCAGATAAATGGCTAGGTAATGTATATATCCCTCCCTATAGGACGAAAAGAGAAAAAAATTACACCTGAAGGGTGATAAAGGTGGAAACACCCAAATTCAAGCATTATTTCAAATAGACAAGAAAAGAACAAAAAGATGTAACAGAACATATTTTGCCGTACCTTTATCTTCTTAAAAAGGTTGGGAATGTTTTCATCATCAAATGGAAGAGTCCCACAGAGAAGAGCGTATAGTATCACACCACAGCTCCAGACATCTACTTCAGGACCAGCATATAGTTTCCCCGAAATCACCTGAAACAATTTACAGATCTCGATTATAACTCTTAATTTGAAACAAGCCCTACTTATAGTGCTCCTCAGATACCTGAAGCTGAAGAACTTACCTCTGGAGCAGCATAATTTGGACTTCCACAACTTGTCTTCAAAAAATGACCATCTCGCATTATATTGCTCAGGCCAAAATCAGCAATCTTTACATTACACTTAGAATCCAAAAGTAAGTTTTCAGGCTTAAGGTCTCGATGAACAACCATATTCCGATGGCAATATTCGACTCCCGATATAATCTACATCAAAACCAAGTCATGGTTAAATTTTAACTCTTAAAAAATGATAATCAAAAAGTTGATTGGAAACTTATTTGTTGATAAGAAAACATACCTGCTGAAAAAAGTTCCTTGCCTCGTCCTCCTGCAATCTACCTTTCTCTACAATATAATCAAATAGCTCACCAGAGTTCACATACTCCATGACAAGGTAAATATCAGTCGGAGTCTCTATGACCTCATAGAGACGGATGATGTGAGGATGCATAAATAGTCTCAAGATTTTGATCTCTCTCCTCACTGCATGGAAGAAAACACAGAACGAACACCAAATGAGTACAGTTTAGGGAAATGAAAAAGAAGCTATATTCCACAGCATCATAAAGTCAGAACCAGAAAAAAAAAAAATCAAGATACAGGTAAGGTGGATAGAAAAAACTGTACCTTTCTCCTCCATCTCCATGTTCTTGATTTTGCGACGATTGAGGATCTTGATTGCAACTTTATGTCCTGTCAATGCATGCTCAGCTATCTTCACCCTACCAAAGGAACCGATACCAAGAGTTCTCCCAAGCTTGTAATTTGGTAGAATCGATTCCACCCCACTTCTACCGCCTGATCCATCCATTTCTACACAAAAATCAAACAAAACAAAAGAGCCAAATCCCAAAAGAGTTATATCAGATCTACTACAGAACAAACTGCAAAGCGTATTATAAACAGAAGCAACACAATTAGAAGATTCAGTGATCGATCAGGTGAGATAGAGTATCGGATACTAAATTCCACTCATCGCTTCATTGTGAGTTGAACAAAACACAAGAGTAAACCATTAACTACCGTATCAAAATCCCCGATTCTTGCCAAATTTCACATTTCACCACTCAATTGCTTCGTTTTTTTATAAGAACTAAGGGACGTAAAAAAAGCACAAGGAAATTAGAGTATCAAAAAAGTGAGAGCAACGTGAATAAAGAATTAACCAAATACTAAGAGAGCTTAAAATAGCAATTTTGAAACTATCCCCAATTCAGAATAAGAAGAACCCTAATAATTCGATCGCAGAGATGATTACTAGTAATGGATCTCTCGTACCCGATACAGAACGAGACCAACCAAACACACCCGATTTGCAAAAAGCGAGGATTTTTAATTTCCGAAATTAGAAGATTGAGAGACATCGAAACTTACCAAAAAAATCACCACTATTCAGAACCAAAAATGCAGCAAGAACACAAACACCAAATTCTGAGCTAAAAGTAAGATTGAGATTCGAAGAAGAAGAAGATCCAGATCAGCTTAAACCCAGAAATTGAGAGATTCTTCCCCTCTCTCTCTCTCTCTCTCTCGTCTCGTTGCTTGTGTAGCCTATAAGGCGCAACATAGGAATTATTTGATTTTTGTTTCCATAAACGGATTACTCTTATATAAAATTACCCCCAGAGTTGGGAATAAATTACAAGATATACCCCTATGCGGACGTGGCATCGAGTCACCAGCTTTCATCTTTTTGCAAGTTATTCTGTGTTTAGCAAGACACTTGTGTTAATGATTTAACCGTTACTAATCAATTTACTTCGTTATTGAGACAAAAAAAAATGGTGCTGAGATGTGAACATGTGGTATAATACAAAACTCGGTTAACACCCAATGTACAAGACAACCGGTTTAGTATGTGTATAGTAAGGAACACACAGCTTCAACATATGTGTATAGTAAGGAACACACAGCTTCAACATATGCAGCAAACTTCAAAAGTTCTTCTTCCCAGGTTTGACGTTGAATGGAGAACTAGCGGACGGAGGTTGTCACGGTGAGATGTCTCGTGAGTTCTGTGATGCTGAAAGCGCAGGATCTCGGTAAGCAACAACGAGTTCCGAATAGAATTCAGACATGTTTTGGTCTCTCTCGTCTGCTTTGTCTTTGTTTACCAGACACTGCAATAGATACACATCAATCATCACCATATAAAGGTTATGGGAATAAGCTGTCAGAGACTTTATGCGGAAATTTTTATATGCTAAAGTAAGCAGCTTAATGTTTTGTTTTGGTTAGGAATAGTTCTTGATAAAAGAGTATCTTAGCCACATTCCTACTGCTGGATCAAGATGGTTATAACAATAGTAAGTGATTCTCTAAAGCCTTATTTACCTCGGTAGGATAAGATTTGAAATTTGGTAAAAACCGTCTTTGGCAGTAAATGCTGAAAAGGACTGTGAGAATCGGCAGGGGAATTGTTAAATAAGATGCCCATGGAACCTCTTTAAGCCCGAATAATCCGACTGCAATAATGTGCATTAGTACCAAAGAGAAGATAGTATAGCTGTGTACTATTGGCCAAAACTTTCCACCAGTTTCATACTTGGCCGTATATACGTTTAGGAGCTGCAACACAGAAGGACCAAAAAGTGAAGTTAATACTATCACCAAGTTGCAATGGATTCATTAAGGTGAAAACGAATTAAGTGACAAGAAAATGGATTCTTGATGTAACGTTTATGTCATGACTTGAGCTCCAAAAAAGACTTTCGGTTTAAAGATGCTATTCGAGAATTTAGAAAAGGGACTACACTTAAAGAGAGAATAAAAGTGAGATTCCATATAACAAAAAAAGATGATTCATAGGTTATAGAGCAGATTCCTATATGACTATCAGAGTTTTGAGGAGCACTAACAGAGAATATACTTCGCATTGTTTTAGATATTGAATTATTACAAACTCCCTACATAAAAAAGCTGAAGAGTAAGATTGGTTCAGTTACCTGGTTGCGGTAGATGACGTATCCAAGACAAAAGTAGACCAACAAGAACGGCAGTATCAATGGCGAAAGGAAGAAGTATGTTATACCGAGAAGTCCGAAAAATAGAATCTTTGGTATTTCTTGGCAGAAAGGAGTTGAAGGAACCTCGAATTCTTCGTCATCTTCCTTGCCGAAAAGTTTCGTTATTGAACTCCAAAGAAGAGGAACTAAACGGAGGATCTCTGATGATAAACCAGTCCATCCAGATGTCACAACATAAGACACAAAGAACGATGCCTGCACAAATAATTAAACATAACTCATGGTCTGAAAAACAAAATCGTGGAAACCTCAAAACTGGATTTCGTGTTCATTACCTGTGCTGGCACAGCTGCAGCAAGCACACGAGGAATATTCTTAGGTTCAAGGAACACATTAACACGATAAAGAGCAGATCCGGACAGTACATTTGTAAAGAAACTGTTCCACACGGTAAAGATTAGAAGCTTGATACATGCAGATTTCTCGATCTGGCTATGAGAAATGAATCCTTGCATTGAGGAAAGTAGAAGCATAATGGGTGGTACTGTAAAAAGGAAAAGCTGGAAAATCAGACTCGGAAGATATCCCGTAATCACTTGGCTCACGATTTTCCTGTAATCATAAAAATAAAAAAGGTTTTGTAGTTGATTCAATTGAAACCAAGAATCAAAATTTATCTAATTAGGGCTTTACTTACATATTTAATATGCCTTTTAGAAAAGGGAACCAAGTCTCTAACTGGTGAAGATTAGCAAGACCTTGAACCAATACAACAGGGACAATGTATAGGATTAAGAGAGCTACGAAAGCCACGAGGACCACCACATTGGAGATCCATCTTCTCACAAAGGATGCAGTGAAAAATGGCCAATGAACATCGCCAGGCTCGGGAGCTGTCTCAGTCAGCCATTGTGTTGGATCTATACTTTGCTGAATGTTTGTTGCTATTGCAGCACCATGTCTTGTCTTAAAGGAAACAAAAGCAGCTGGAACTTCCTAAAAGGGTTTGCCACACAAAAAAATGAATGAATGTGTTGGAGAATGCAATTACATAAAAGACAAAATCCTCACCTCTCCTGCTAATAAAGACTGTTTCAATCTCATGTCATCTTCTAACTTATCAAGCTTCTTTTGGTAATGGTCAACCACATCAACATTCCTCCCAAACATCCCTAAAAAACCATCCCGCCTAGACTTTTGGCGAGATATGCTTCCAGATTTTACTCGAGTAAGCTTCTTGTACAGTTTCTCAGCATCATTCTACAAATATTAACAAACATATGAATTCCAGATATATCAATAGGTAAGGTAATATAGAGTCCTTACTAGGTAGAAAAGCTTACCATGAGAACTTTTAACTTGTCTGTCCGATGAACAACTATATGAGAAAGATACGAGGAAGAATGATATTCCCTGAAAAAGCTTTCCACTGTCTCACTAATACTGTTCCCAGATACAAGAGGGACGCCACTGACCAGAACCGTAAATTCTTGTGGCTGAGGCTTGGATGAATAAAGATGAGCTATCCGCTTTGATGAAATGTACTTGTGCTCCTGCAAATTTAGTTCAAATATATTTAATGTTCACAGATAGGCGCAAATAAGTAGAATGGAACAAAACAAAAGGCTTCTTACAGAGTAAAGTAGAGAGCAAACAACTGCAGTAAAGATGTATATTGCGCAAAAGTGGACCCACAGCCTGAAGCAAAACACATACAAGCATTTGAAACTAGTGGAGAGAGATGGGATACTGTTTAGGCATAGTTTCGATTTCTTACTTATTTGATCCATCGTTAACATTAGAAATGCTGAAGTTATCCATAGACTTCTTTGGCAGGTCAAAAAACTCTTCAAACTCGGTGCCCATATAATTCACTGGAAGAAGTATAAAGACCCCAACCACAGAAGCAAAGCTAAACACTCTTATACTGCATAGAAAACGCGTTGAAAGGTTCAAGATTATCCGTCCAGAAAGAAAAAGAAATTCAAACTTGAAAGAAGAAACTGAATGAATCAAATCACCTGAAGACAAAAACACGAATGAAGACCAAAGCATCTAAGCCAAGATTCGAAAGGATTTCATCATTGGTAGGTTCCAGTGCTCTTTTGACCCAACCTGCAGTAGGCAAAAGCCTCTCGAGGTTGAACTCATTTGAATGCTGAGATTTCCCGTCTTTAAAAAGCCGAGGACCGTAAACAGTGACATTGCCAGGCTGCTTTCTCAGTATTGAATACAAAGTGAAAAACAGAAAACAGAGCCCAAGATTGATTCCCACTGAGGTTAAAAGTGCTGACAGAAGCATAACTCCAAACTGTGCCCTCCTAAACGAACAACAGGATTGGTTTCAGCCTAGTACTAGACCAAGAGACGCCTGCCAAGAATATGAATTGAGCGTTAGGAGCTACGGAGAATCAAAGAACAACAGACTCAGCAAAGCACTGCAGAGTAAAATCAAAGATCATAATCACTGAAGACAACAGCCTCAGCAAAGCACTGCAGAGTAAAATCAAAGATCATAATCACTGAAGAATCCAGCAAATATGTGAAAATTGAACACAAAGACATACGAATTTACAGTTTAAAAAGCAGGGAGACTTGAGAGGAGGGTAAACCGGAATAGTAATACCATAATCCCATAACCAATCAATGAAATCTTGAAGCTAATAAACGTTGGCTAATATGGATCATTAGATACAAATCACGAGACGATTCTTCCAAAAGGCTGAAGCTTTTCGATTAAACAAAACTCAAGAGGGAGGGAAATACCAGGAGAAAAGATCGAACCTTTGGCATGAATCAGGTGAGGGCCGTGAGGCGGTGATCTTCTCTGAGCTCTGACCCATACACATATGATAAGTCCATGAACCGACACGACACAGATTTCTCGGTTCCTCCAACGTCTTAATCCAAATTGGATTTTTTTACTTTTTCCTTTGCTTTGAGATTCGAAATAGTATCAGATACTATTGATTAATGTTACTTACTGGATCCGGGACTAGGACGACACATGGATTTGTGTAGTTTTACTAATAAATTACAAAATTAGTCCTCTATTTATGCCATTAATTAAAAAAAACATCGAATGTAAAAATACAATTACGTTTGGTTAATGGGCCTAGAAAAATGCCCATTAAGTAAGTGTTCACATTAATGAAAACGATTTGTTATAAATTGTTTTTTTAACAAATAATTAAATAAGTTCCTGAGATATGAAATTCGAACTAAGCTGTTTTTTTTTTTTGAGAATAAAAAGATACGAGGCATTTAGGAATGCCTTTAATGTTGATTGAAACATTGAGAAGAAGAAGCAGAAGCAAGAGAGGGTCGTGACCAATGTTCGAAGCCAAGACCTTGAGGATTCGAACACATCGTGTTCTTGCCACAACGCAATGGTCACATTGGTCGTTCACATCGACCCTGTTATCTATTTTAACCTCTAAAAGGCGGACATTTTTATTTGAACAAACGTTATTACATGGGATTCGTTGGCTTAACAAACATAATAATACGTTTATTTCGAAGGAACAGTAATTGTCGCGGAACAATAGTTCAAAGACATCATCATTAACGTGATTGAAACAGCAAGAAGAAACAAAGACAAAGACACAAAGGAACAATGGCATTTTGGGTGATATTATCTCTCATTTTCAGATGGCTTCGAGAGCTTGAAGGACGTCAGCTTTGACATCTTCAAAGTCTTCAACTCCAAAGCTGAAACGCACCAAGTTATCTTTGATACCATATTTCAGCCTCTCCTCTTGCGTCAGATCCCTATAGCCAAATCAATTAGTCAAACGACAAATCCGGAATTTTTTATGAGTTTGTCAACTCGGAAGCATATATACATACCAGTAGGACATGATGGCAGGTTGGTCCACGATGCTCTCGCAGCCACCGAAAGATGGTGCAATGTAAGGTATCTTGAGAGAATCCACAAACTTGATTGTCCTTTCAATGTCTCCATCAATCTACCAAATCAAGATAGATCACGGTTTTCAGGATCATTTATACTCTTGAATGATTAGAGGGACATAGGGAGATTAGGTTGGTGACTGATCTTTACCTCGAAACTGACCACACCTCCAAAACCAGTCATTTGTCGCTTGGCGAGTTCATGTTCGGGATGACTTGGAAGACCTGGATAGTACACATGACTCACCTGCAAATCAAAATGGATCAGATCGTTACAGTTTCATGTCAGGAAATTTACTTAAAAAAGTGCACACAAGAGATATTACATACCTTAGGATGTGCCTCTAAAATTTCGGCCATTCTAAAAGCGGTCGAATTCTGTTGCTGTACACGAAGATGCATCGTCTTCATGCCTCGGATGATTAGGTACGCAGCGTTCTGTTGACAAATTTTTATGAGAATTCATGAAATAAAGAATAATAAGAGAGAGAGAGAGATTCATAAGAGGGTCAAGTAATTTACCGGGTTAAGTGTGCCTCCCAGCACATGATGCAGATTGCGGATTTCTGAAACCAACTTCAGTGGACCGCAGATGCATCCACCAAGAACCTAAGCCAAGGAGTAACAAGCTTTGTTAGTAATTATACAGCCAATAAATGCTCTTCTGATGTTTTACAATACATGGAACACTTTTTACTCACATCATTGTGTCCTCCAATGTACTTTGTAGCAGAGTGCACGACAAGATCAGCACCAAGCGCAAGGGCTTTCTGATTCAGAGGTGTTGCGAAGGTGCCATCAATGCAAACAAGAGTTCCCCTTTTGTGGCATATATTTGAAACTAGCTCAATGTCGACACATCTAAGGAATGGGTTTGTTGGGGACTCCGTGAAGAACAGAGAAACCTGCCAGACAAGTCGGAATGAATTTGAGAGACATATTCTATTTCCAACAATAAGAAGGAAATTTATGCACAATATGTTACAGAACTGACCTTGAACTCATTCACTGCAGCTTCAAGCCCTGCGATGTCAGCAGGATCAATCACAGTGACCTGGACACAGAAAACATGAAATTAATCATCCAACTTGGAATGGATCTCTGTGCGTTATATAGTCTTTAAGAAACAGAGAACATGGGAAAGTTCAAAAGAAAGACTGTAAATATAAATTTCGGCGTCATGAGTTCTTACAGTGATCCCCATCTTGGGAAGAAAATTCTCCATGAAGATTCTTGTCTTCCTGTAGCAATCTGTAGTAGTGACAATGTGTCCACCAGCAGGAACCAAAGCCAAAAGCATAACAGTGCTAGCACACATCCCAGAGGCCATAACCAAAGTCGATTCAGCTCCTTCAAGTGCACTACACATTATATTAATCAAACAGATCCAAAGGCATCAAGAAGAGAATCCTTAGGAAAGAGGCAAGTGTAATTATAAAAGACATAAGGAAGACAAAATAATAACCTTATCTTCTCTTCAAGTACAACAGTCGTAGGGTTACCATAACGACCATACTCGAAACTTATACTCCGTTTCTCCTACAACAAATTCAAGTTTTCGAAGCAAAAGTCAATGATGCAGTAAAAAAAAACTAGTACAGATTCTTCTTTCAACCAAAGTTAATATATTGTCGAGTATAAAAAGCAGACGGGACTCAAAAAACGCACCTTGAAGTCAAGGAGCTCGGCAGTTTTCTTAAAGAAGTAGGCAGATGTGTTGACTACAGGAGTAGTGATAGCGTCCGTGACTATACCACGACCTAACCTCTCACCTGAGTAGAAACCCCAATTTAAAAGAATCAGATATGAAATGTCCAAAAAAATCAACGAGAAATGGATCTAGCAAGGAGACGTACCGGCATGAACAGTAAGGCTCCCATCGGAGCTTAAGAATGAGTGTTTGGAATCCGTTAGCTGTACACTACCTATCTTCTCCCTGATCCCCTCCCCGGCCACCAGAACCTCCTCATCGACGCTTTCAAGCACGACGGGAGGAACGGCGGCCACGGGGGCGGCGGCGGCGGACGAGGCTGCGGCTGCAGATGCGGCGGAAGAAACCGCAGATGCAGACGAGGCAGCAGCCGCCGCCGCCGCCGAAGGTAACCCGGAGGAAGGGTTGTTGGACCACTTAGCCGCCACGATCTGCGCAACACCGATGTTGCTACAGTTTCTACGGGCTTTGATGCTCAGCTGACGGACAAAATTAGGAGGAAACCTCAAGATCCTGGAGGACAACCCACCGTCGCCGGTGAATGAGGAAGAGATCCCAGCGGCGGCATTGACACGGCGGCGGGATGATCCACCGACGGGAGAACCGACGAGATCTGGATCAGAACGGCATTGAAAGCCGGAGATGGAGGATGAGGAGAAGATCGTAGGGCACTGGAACGAGGAGACGGCCATTGTTTCGTTTGCTGTGAAACTCTCTTTTTGTGACTCTCTCTCTCTATCTCTCTGTGGTTTAGAGGTGCGTAAGGGATTTCTCCATGGGCGGGTTTTTAACAAGCTAAATTTGCTTTTGTCGTTTTGTGTGGTTTTTTTAACCACTCCTTTGGGTTTAGATTAACTTAACCAAATATCTTAAACTAAACCACGGTTTTATTCTCTTTTTTTTTTTTACTAAAATATATAGTCGTATAGGATTATTATTTCCTAATTTTGTTTGCGTGACTGACAAATATATTTTTTCTAATTTTTCTACGTTACAAAAATAGAACACGTTGCTTGCCAGATTTTTTAATTACTTATCTCCTAATTAAAAATAGAAAAAAATGTTGGATTTCGAGAATGTGTTTGTTTGTTGAGTTTTCAATTCAAAGTTCCAACTCATTATTGTTAAACATTCAATTTCATGTTGAAAATTTGGTAAAGAAAGTAGTAAACGTAATTAACTACATGGAATATTTTGAGTCAACCGGCTTGTTTTTTTTTACATGAATATGAGAACAATGTTTAAATAGTATAGCTAATGTATTTAAAGAATAGAACTCTATCTATCTAATCATCTTTGGCTAAACCAAATTTAGTGTTTTTTGTTTTGACTATGACCTCTTGTGTAGTCTTCAAATAGAATCTAAGCAATTAGATAGGATAACAGAGTGTTACAAACGAACCAATTTAAACTTTTTGAAGTTACAAATAATTGTTAACGTCATGACCACCTCTATTAGTATTTGCCAAAACAATGATCAAAATGTAACCTAACTGACATTTTATATATATAAGATTAAAGCAGTGTTTTAATCTCTCATCTCTTTTTTTTTTTTTTTTTTTGGAACAAACATATGGCAATCTTTGTTTTGGTTTAAAAATTGGACCAGAAATATAAATAAACAAGGTCCACTTGAACGTGAGATAGTGGGTCTGGGTCCAAACACCAAAGTCGTTTTAAAGACAAGACACCCCCATCAGTTAGGTTAGGTCACACCTCGAAAGCTTTTGCATTTGTGGTCATTTTTGTTCATGTTGCAATAAAAATAACATACAAAGATGAGCAAAACAAAAACATGATTGAACGTATTTTGTAAATATAATCGTTCAAAACAAAAATTCAATTGAAAACACAGTTATATACTGGAAAAAAGGAAAAAAAACAAAAGAAGTTAATCAGACAAATCAGTTTGGTAACCCTGAAGTGTGAGTTTAAAAATATGTTCTTAGCGTTATTTTACGAAAATGCCACTTATAAAATGTGTGAACGTGCGTTTTGTGACCCAAGGGTAGGTAAGTGTAGGTCGCGGTGCTTTTGATTACTAGTATTTTATTTTAATTTGTGGATTTTAAAGAATGATTAATTCGTTAAATGCATTGTATTGTTTGCTTATTGAAGTGAAGTATCACATGCTTGAATCATTAAACAAAACAACATTTAACAACGTATCAAGCGAAAAAAAGCCACCACTAACAAACAAACACAAACTGATCGTATAAAATTTGCATAAGGGGATTTGTGACTGATCTTAAAGTAAAACAAATTAAAAGATGCCGTCTACGTTGGTTATCATTATTGATATATAAATCTTATGAACTTTTTAATGTTCACTAAAATAATTATAAAAAATTGAGACCCTACAAATTGGCCGGCTTTAACTATAGCCAGAAATATATAATTGGCTGGAAATTTACAAAAATTATAATGTTTGCGTAATTCATTTGATTGAGGATTTAATTCATGATTACGACCCATATAATACTTTCATTTATATTTCTTTTTGAAGATTGATGATAGTCAAGATTACTACTATACATCTTTTCCTAATTTAATCGAAACCTACTATCAGTTGATGATGGCCAGCCAAATGGACCACACACACACACACACAAAAACCACTTATAGTGATGTTTCTTTTTTTTCTTTCTATATATATTGAAAAAGCATACACGAATTATTCTTTAAGTTATCATCCGTCCAATGAAGAAAGCACCAACGATAAAAATTAACCGATAACTACGTGTCCCATGCCTCCCCATTCACGTCTATGTCGTGTTGATGGTTTTAGTATTACTGCAATGTTGTTGTTCAATGGGTCATTGAGAGAATGCTTTGTCTTCTTATTTCCCTAGTTTTCTTTCAAACTCTTTCTGGCACGCCTTTCTATTGCAGTCTTTGGATTCGATACAATCACCATAGGTTATATATACTTGAGAGATGATATAACAGATTGATGTTTATTGAATAGAAAAAGCAACAAAAAGGACCTCGGTTTTAAACCAAAATGGTGGTAATATGATTTGCTTTATCAGACAAAAGGTTTCTCTTCTTTGTCAAATCAGAAAAATCGGAAAGAAAAAAGAAAAGTCACCGAGGGAGAGATATAACATAAGATGAAACAGCTACATTTGGAGATGACGATAACTTTGGCTTCATATTCTTATTGTGAAGGGGAGACAAGAGTTGGTTTAGTGATGAGCCTTGGCTTCCGCCTTAATCTGTGAGTTCTTCTTTATCTGCATATAAAACAAACATTTTGTTGGTATCATCATCACACAATCAAAGATGAATAAACAATGGGATGCCCTGAAGATAGTAACCAAGACTCGTCCTGCATGCATAACTATTTTCCTATGGTTTGGAAACCAGACATACCAATGCAAACTCATACTTTGAAAGGCAACCAAAATAAAATACATTGCAGTGGTGAGAAAAACGTCTATAAAACATCATGTAAAGCTATTATGATCATACAGTGGACCATTGGATTCAAGGAAGGATCATGTTTCTTGCAAAAAGATTACCCCGATTAAAAGGAGAAAAGTAGTAAACTTGTAATTCAGATATCTACTTAGCTAACTATACAATGCTTAGCTAAAATCTAGTAATAGTCAAGCCAAAAAAAAACAAAACTTCAAAGTATCATTCAAGCAACAGATAATAATAAACATCACATATGATTCGATGGAGAATATCAAACTTCTCATTAATGCAAAAGCCATAATCTTCGAATTTGCTATGATGGAAAGTGTCAGGATCAGAATGGTAAAACCTTTTTAAACATCAAGAAAGGATCATGTGTCCTAGATTCTCCTAATTTACGAAACTAGAGGTGGAGAAATCTGATAAGACATGGAAGGTAAAGATATATTAAACCTTCAAAGCCTTGAGCTTCACGTTCCCGTAGATGAGACCCAAACCGAAAGCCGAAGCACGAGCAACCTAATTGAATGATACACAAACAAAAATAAGGCTTGATGAACTCTTAAAAAACAAAAGCTCTACAAGTCAAAATACAGATCGAGAAATTGATCCGAGGGAGAGAGATTGATTACCAGAGCAAGAGTGCTGGTACCGGAGTAAAGTCCTGGAGGTGGCGCCATTGATTAGCAGGTTCGTCGGCACTGATTTAAACCCTAAAACCCCAAATCGATCGAATATTCCGAAATCTCAGATTCGCGAGGAGTGATTAGAAAAGACCCCAGCGGCTCCTTTGTCTCCGTCTTGTCAGAAAAAAAAAAAGTATTCACTAGGCTTTTAATGGGCCTTTGATCAATAGTATTAGAAATGCTCAGGCCCATATCCTTCTTACTCCAATTTTTTTGTAATTTTAATCTTTGTCGTATGCACGTTTAATGATAAAACTTTTATTAACATAAATAAATAAATATAGAAATCAAGACTGAAAAATGAAAATCAATGCATTTTTTCATTTTTTGTAACCCATGACCATTTTTCTAAAATAATCATCACATGCTTTTTTCAATATAGGAAATCAATGTGTATAGAATGATCTTCACCATTCCCTCAATGAGACCGAAAAGTTTTTAATGCTGCAGAGAATTTGCTCATTTTCACTTCCAAGCTTTCCTTCCTCTGAACTGGCTTCCGCTGAGGCTATTCTTTATTTTCTTGGCTAACTTTGATTTCCCAGCCTTTCTTCTTACTGCAGCGAGAGGCATCTTCTTCTTGTGCTCCTTCTGTCTATTGCTCGATCCTCCGCTCTGCGTTTTCCAATTCACACCATTATCATATTGGACCATCAAACAAAACATATTCTATGCTTTGGTTTGTTAATTAACCATTTCTTTCGTAACAAGAAAAACAAGATACCTTCTTCTGCTTGATGGCTGTCTTGGATTTGTATTTCCCTCGCTCCTCCCTACCTGCTTTGACTAACTCTAGCCTTTCTTCTTTTGTTAGTTTATGCCTTATGTGAGCCTGTGGAATAGAGTACAAACCATTCACTTTAACATCGAATGAGTGAGCCAAACAACATTTTGTGTTGACTAAAATGGAGCAGCTTCTCATAGTAACAGCTTACTTCAAGTTTGGCTGGATTGACCAGCTTCTTACTTAGCTGATCACAGTCCGGAACTTTGAATCCTTTTCGAGCCAATGCAATTTTCACATCCTTCTTTGCCTGTATATGACACAAAACATCAACAACGTTGGACTCTTTTTTACCAAACAGAGGAAAACAGAGCTTCACTCTTTCTCATTTATATATATACTGTACCTGAAGTTCTTTGATTTTTCGGAAGTCCTCATTCGAAAGTATGCCATCACTTTCACCAAAAGATGGCTGTTCGCTCTTTGCTTCTGCGCATCTCTTTAGTGCTCGCAAGCTTGTATCAGCAGCGAGAAGACTCGCATCAAAATCTTCTATCTTCCTTTTCTTCCCCTTTGCTTTCTCTTTGTTTCCACTACCCTCCACACAAGAATCAGAAGTTTCTCCATCCTCTTCTTCATTTTCCGAATCAGTCTCGGCTTCATCACTATCATTCTCCTTTTCCTCATCATCACCACTGACCAAAGTATCAATATCACTATCATCTTCTTTGTCACTCATATCATCACCATCATCAGAATCTTCTTCAGCCTCGTCCTCAGTTCCACATTCATCAGGTGTCAGCTCCTGTTTGATATCATCACTGCCAGGCAACGCGGCCACTTCATCATCGTCTTGATCATTATCACTTTCTTGCAATAACTCAACATTGGGAACATTGCTGAATACAGTAGCTTCTCCATATTGTTTAGGTCTGGCAATGGGACCTCCAGGGCGGCCACGGTCTTTTTTTACTAGAAGCGAAGGGTTGATCTGAAATTACAAAATGTATTTGTTGGTTAACCACATACATGGATGATTTTGTTCCAATTAACAAAATCAAATGCTTCTGCTACCTCTCTGAACAACGCTATGAGGGAACGAGATGCTGATGAGATGGCTTTATTATGGGCATGGTCCTTTTTATACCGAGCAAGATCTTGCAGCAAGTCTTCTGTCATCAACTGAAGTAAAGGATACAAAATTTAGAAGAAGCAAAAAGAGAGATTCGTTCTGTATAACTATATTTTCTATGAGAATATTAAACCAGAGTTAAGAATTAGTTACATCGTGAATCCGAAGGCACATTTCTCGTACCACATTGAGTCCGACAGCAATAGCCTGGTTACATAAAATGGAAACAATGAATTAAAAAGAAGAATATAGTAAATGATAGGATAAGCTTTCTAGTTAAGTCCCTTGATGTGAGAACGCTTGAAAATCACACCTCAGGACGTGAGCCGTTGGGTAAAAACTCATTAACTATTTGCTTGAACAGTGGCTCCACTGCATCCGAAGGTACCTGCCCGAGATAAAAATTGTTGCAAGGATTGAAGAATGAGAAAAGCAAAAAATGCTTTAGAGTGAAGATGTTTCTATACCCCATCATGGCAAGCCTGAACTGCTGCTGCAAGTATTTGTGTAGTGTCCTTTCTACCTTGCTGCATTTAAGAGCAGCATCCCCATTTCAATCATATTTCAACAAAGAAGTTTTAAAAGTGCAGTTAGCAAATGTTACCTTAGCATAGTTTTGAAGATAAGTATAAAAGCTTAATAAATGCAACTTGTGAAGACCAATTGTTCGTGCAATAACTTTCATCATCATCAACTTGGTCTGCAACACCAGGAAAAAGACCAATTGTTAGCTCATATATGTTTCTATAGAATGGATGAATTGCTAGCTACTTAAAATATAATTACCTCAAACCGTTCATTAGTTTGCCCAATGCTCTTACCAGTCTGAAGACGAGAAAGCAACCTTTCTGCAAAGTTCTGTAATAGAAGAAAACTCTCAGTTATTGCCACTCCATATACTACCGTGTAATTACTTTCCCTGCATATATGAGACACTACAAAAAGCTAGGAAATGAACCTGTGGATCATTTAGATAATTAAGAGGTGAATAATTTGAAGTGGTGTTCTCAGAAGATGCACGCTGCTTTTTTTTTATACTTCTCATCGCGCGTTGCAGCTTAGCTTGCTTTTTCTTCTTGCTCGAAGACGTACCTTGGTTGGTCGCCTAGACATCCGAAAGGGAAAATTTATTTAAGCAAATATAAACTAACCAAAAAAAGTTTCCCAAGATATCAATGCATATCATATAAACAAGACCTAGTTATTTACTTATATATTCGTCATGAAAAAAATGACATCGACAACTAGGAAGGTGAAAATTCAATGAAGAACTAACTAATAAGCGTCTTCATATATAGTCTGGAATAAAATTCATATATAATGTTGTTTACCTTGTACACAGCCTCTCTGTTAATCATAACATGAGATGCTTGTTTTGAATCCTCGTCATCGCTGCTTGAAGCATCACTATCATCCTCATTGTCATTGTTTTCGCAGTCAAGAAGAAACCGAAGGGAAGATATCATGATCCTGATGAACATGCATGTTAAAAAAGAGAAGTTAGTAATTTGACCAACTAAATCATATCATAATATATTCCACAGTTAGGGGATTAAAAACAAGAAAGATATACCTAGGTGAGGTATGAAAGCACGCTTCACAAATCGCAATTGCTACTCTGTCATGTTTATCACCAAACCAGACCTTTCTCTTGTGAAGTTCACAAAGGGTAACAAATGCTCTCTTAGCCTTGGCTTCATCTTCTTGCTACAAACAAAAGACACAAGCAATCAACATTATATTATCTACTTCAGTTACAATGAAAAGGGAAATGAAAAAGAATCATTACCTCCAACATAGAGATTACAATCTTCTGAAGTGATTTGTGCCTTGGATCAGTGATACTCATCTTACGAATGGTTTGAACAATGTGAGAGAAAGCAAGCTTCCGCAAGTTTTTATCACCAAGAGTCTGAATATCCAGAAACAGAGCCAGCAAATCCTCCATGACAAGACTCTTAACATGCACACAATAGAATCATATTATTAAGAAACATACCTTTCGATTCGTATCAAATCACATACAAAGAAAAAAAAAACCTTTCGATTCATCAGAAGAATCAGAGCTTGCGCAACCTGGTTCCGAAGCCCCGACGGCATTGCCAGGCATGAGGTACGGAGTAAATCAGTCAATTGAGCTGGGAATGCGGAGAGCTGCTTCGGGTAAAACGGAGTGACATGAGACAGAAACATGACTCGGTCGCCGAGGTTCTTGGCAACGGAAGGGTCGGAGCCGACGGAGGAGAAAGTGAGAGCGGCCTGTTGCTGAAAGAGATCGAGGGAGGCTTTGAACTGTTTGTAAATCAAATGGAGCTCCGTTTCGTAACCCTCTGGGTCACGCTTTATTTGACTCCGAAGGATAGGAAGGCTGAGATTCTCGGAGCTCCGGCCAGACGCCTTCAGTGACTCCGGCGTAAGACCTAGAGATCCGGCCATCATCGGAAGGAAGGAACCCTTGCGGTTTTTACAGACTTGAGAGACACTTTTGAATTTTTGATCTTTTTATTTTGATCCTTTAGGTTAAGTATTCACTGGGCTTTTATGGGCCTTTTTGTCAATACTACGTAGTCCTTACCTAAAAGTTCAGGCCCATTATTTCCCGTAAGATTGAAAATCAAAGTTAACTTCGTAATGTAGGTTGTAGTTAAGATAGAATCTACATAATTAGTTTTGTTACAATGGATCATAATAATGAAAATGACATGAAACCACCAAGCATTTAATTTTTCTTTCTTTTTACGCGACATGTCAACGTGTTGTTGTTATATAGCGTTTACAGCCTCTTCTGCATTCACATCCCTCCCTTTTACATAACTTCAGGAGCTAAATGTTTCCCTCTCGCCTCTAGGCGACTTCCACACATATACAAGAGGAAAGCTCAACTACTCTTTCACTCCCGATTAAACCGATGATGCCAAAAACATATGTAGTTTGAAATTTAAACACAATGATAACGACACTAGCACAAAACTATTGGTTTTACGTATTCAACTATCAGAGTTACTAAATATTTTTCTTTAAACTGTATATGATTATGATATACCCCAACATAAAAGCATAATATATGAATTGAACATATCATTGGATACTAGAATACAAATTTCTTTGTCAAAAGTCATTTTCATGAAATTTCATCCCATATAATATATTTCATAATAATAATAATAATAATATAACGAAATAAAGACAAGTAAAAGTATTGGAAAAGAAAGCTA
The DNA here is from genome assembly GCF_000375325.1 of Capsella rubella. Classification (NCBI taxonomy): domain Eukaryota; kingdom Viridiplantae; phylum Streptophyta; class Magnoliopsida; order Brassicales; family Brassicaceae; genus Capsella; species Capsella rubella. The sequence goes on along the minus strand of NW_006238921.1, from coordinate 320,430 downwards.
TCGACATTATATAAAAAAAAGCCCAAAAAAGAAAAAAAAAACAATCTGAGATGACAAGTATTTTTTTATGGAGAAATCAAATCACTGTAGACCCTTAGATCAGAACATCGCTTGGGAATCGGACGGTGAAGAATCAACCAAGTTGAGAATGCTATTCCAGTAGTTCTTGTTATCCTCATAGTAGTTATACTCACTCTCGCTGACCACCCCAGCTCCGGCGACGGAGGAGGCCGTCGCTTCGCCTTTTCCGGTGGATAAACTCCGGCCGACTGAATCACCGAGGAGAAGGCTCGTGAATCCTTCTCCTATTCCTTCCGTAGGACAAGGACAGTTGATTTGCCTAATCCAGTCGTGTTCGTGTTCTTTGACCAGACTCACATCGGAGGAGGTCGAGGAAGATACGGCGAATTCAATCATCGCCGGAAGCTCAGAGGATTCATTGTTATTGTTTCTATTTCTGTTGTCCGTTGGAATTCCTAAAGGCATGATCATCAGAGGAAGATTCTCGGAGAATGTCACCGTCGATGTCGGAGATTCAAGCTGTTGATCTCCACTTCCTGTCAAAAGTTTCCATCGATACATTACCAAAACCATTCAAAGTTGAGTTTTTTTTGTTCATTGTCTCTTACCTTCGTTTGGTTTAGTCCAATTTGTTGATGTTTTGTGAGTGAAGCAATGTTGAGGACCTGATTTGTTAAGGTTATTGTTTTGGTAATGCTGCAAATGGAGAAGCTTTGATTCTCTAGCTAGTCTTGCTTCAGCTTCGAGCCTAGCACTCTCCCATTGAGCCATATGGCTAAGCGTGGCTGCGTTCTTGGATTGACCTGTGGAAGACGAGAGGGTCTCGTTTTTGTGCTTGTGAGTCACTGGATCGATCCCCATTTTAAGCAGACGTTTCTTCAAGTGTGTGTTCCAGTAGTTCTTGATCTCGTTGTCTGTCCTTTTTGGTAAGTGAGTTGCAATCGCTGACCACCTATGAGATTAAGGACTCATCAGAGAGATCAACTTGTTGGCTTTAAAGCAATCACAAAAGGATTAAACTTTTGGAGTGATCCTTTCAGAGACTGTGACAGTGTGACTGATAAATTCACCTGTTTCCGAGGAGAGCGTGGAGTTGAATGATGGTTTGTTCTTCTTGTACCGTGAATTTGCCTCTCTTAATGTCAGGTCTTAGGTAGTTAGTCCATCTGAGTCTGCAACTCTTTCCGCACCTTTGGAGACCTATAAGGAGTTTGAAGAAGGTTTCAGTAGAGATAGATGACAAAGAAGAATATATGCGGTTTGTGGAAGAGTAAAGAGCAGAGAGATGTGGGGTTACCGGCTTTCTCCGGCAAAGAACGCCAGCTTCCATGGCCATGTTCTTCAATATAAGCCAACAGTTTCTGATCCTCTTCTGGTGTCCAGGGCCCTTTCTTCAACCCGGCTTTATCACAACACGGTGATCGACCCATTATCTGCCACACAGTTAGAACACTACTGAAGAAGAAGCTTCACTCTGATTCAATGTGTAGTGTATGGAATAGCTATCATTAGATGATCATGATCACTATAATCACAAAAGCTGCTCCCTTGGCGTCACTCTGATATATAGAGGGAGAAACACAACAGAAGATGTCTCTGTTTAGGTTCTGTAAGCGCCCCTTTTCCCGGTCTCTGACATGGATTGGCATTCAATTAGATGGGGTCGAGAGATATTATTACCTTTGTGGTTCCAACACCTTGATTTCCTTTTAAAGACTCAACAGAGCACCCAAAAAGTGGCCATCCTTACCTTGGAATTGTACCTCTCAACACAAGGTAAAACAGTTAATTTCAGAACCTGGAGTAAATTTTAAGGTCAACATCTATCAATAGCCCTCATTTTGATAAACTTGCAACTTAGGATAATGTCATAGAGAAGAATGTTTTTTCTTCTCCTCATTAGCCTTAAACAAACTAACTCTGTGGTCCTTGAACAGTTTTGACATTGAAACCATTCTTGTTAATTTTCCACATTTTTCTCGTATCAAAGTTCGCTATCGACAGTCTCCATCGGTTTCCTGGCTCAAAACTCATCTTAAAAACTATGTATAAAATGTAAAAGAATCCTCACTAAAGGTGCTTAAACTAGGGTCAAGAAGATGCTCAAGGTTTCTTACTACAGGTTATCCTATTAAGGTCTGGTTTCTTGAAAGCTACCAAGTTCTTATAGTTACTCTCTATAACTAGTTACCCTACTAAGTTATACTGCTTTATGAAAACGTGTTTATTGATTTCTTTTCGAGTATTTCACATTTTTGTTAGCTTTTTCAAGAACTCCACAATAGTAAATGCTGTTAAATGACGGTGAAGAAGTGGAAGCTGGCACTATAATGGGAAAAGTAAATCAGACATAGAGGATTGATGGTATTTGAAGAAACTTAAGAGCAAAAAATCTTAATGATTTATAGATCCTAATTATAGAAAAAATGGAAAATGCAAAGTAGTTGCAAGTAATTAATTGGTTGTCTATGATGTCATTAGCTTAGACTTGTTCTTAATTCAATTAGTGATTGCTCTGCAAATGGCAAAATTCTCCCTGTGGAAGCATCAAAAGTTTTATGCAAACACATTTACACTAATGGCCACTCTCTCTCTCTAAAGATGTAGATCAGAAAACTATGACTGCGGTAAACAAACTAGGAATTTCGACCATTGTAAAATTAGAGAGTCTAACCTTGTAAATGTGAGAGAGGAAGCACTAATGTGGTGGGGAGCAAGAAGAAAGGAGATGAAAAACCTTTCCTTGTGTGATTCCTTCATCATTTAATGAAAGTCCCACTGGCTGCTCCACTGTTCTTGGTGTCAATTCATCAGAAAATCTATTCTTTTCACAAAGATAAACTAAGATAGACAATGAATGTTGAAAAGTATACAGAAACTTTAACCATCAAATATCTACTTGATGAGGTAACAAAATTAATAGTATTTGGTTTACCATTTTGACCAGTAGCGTATCAGAAAGGCTTTTGAAAAACATGATCGTACATGATCTCTTAAACTACATTTCTGCTCGACCGTAGAATTTTTACATTGTTTCTTACTAACCACTATGAAATTTTCAGTATCATACATGGTTTGGATGGTGTACAAGTGATCGAAGGTTGTCGACAAAGGTAACTTTTGCTGCCAAGAAAGGTAGACGATTAATGGCGGTGACGGTGACATTAAAGAGATTTTACCAGACCAAAGAAAGAAAGAGTATCCTCAAGTGTGTGCCATGGCAGCAAAGGAGGATTTATTGAGGTGGGGCTCCAAGCTTGAAGGGAGAGAAGAAAGTATCTTTATCGCACTCAAACCATAAGACAAAATCACAAGGCCCAACGAATTGTACCAATAAAAACAAAAATAAATTGTTAAAATTGAAAAAAAAAAAAAACAATTCAAATTCATATTGGCTGCAAAAGATGTAAAGGACAATGGGGACACCTTTATAAATGTCTTGCTGATTTCATATTGCCAGCTTCTACTCTTTAAACTTTCATGATCCAAACATCGCTCAATAATCTTCATGGGTGATGATGCCACTTGTCAAAATCACACCCATCCACGTAGATGAACCTCCCTAGATGAAAATGTTTAGAAACAAGAATCAATGAGAGCCAAGAAGAGGGGCCAAAGCTTTTAAAGTCAACTGATAACCATTTGCTTTTCTTTATCATCAGTTTTTGGACCAGAAATTATAGTTTCTTAAATTCCCACATCAATGCCCCCAAGTCTTTAGCATCAGTGTGCTGCTCGTTCTACCGAAAAGAACAAGATGTCACACGCATGGGAAATCAGTAAACAAGAAGTACATCAATGCTCCAAGTCTCTTTCCTCGGAACTGTTTCAAACTTTTGATACGAAAACTATGTAAAACACTGTTAAGTTGGCTTAGTAAATACTGAAGTACTAAAGACATTAAAAACGCAGACACGGTTTCCTAAGCTGGCCAGCTTCTGTAACCTGCAGTCACTGGATAAGACGTTCCTTGTCCATTGACCAAAGCCTGACTAGATTCTTCCCACTTTTTCCTAAGATGAAAACATTGCTATCTTGTAGGATCGTTTAATCCAAGTAACAATAGTATATAACTCATCCATCCCTGTCTAAACCCAAACTTACCTGTTCTCTCGGTAAGTTATGCTCCAACCTTTTCATTCACTATCTTCAGCAAGACAGGACCCAATTATCCAACTAAAAGTCAACAAAGAGGAAGGGAACCAAACAGCACAATTCTCATCTTAATCACAGTAGACCAAGTACTTTGAGAGAACTTACGGCAAGAAACAAGCCACGCAAGTAAAGAAACTACAACAAACTAAGTACAATGTTAAAGGCTAGTTAATAATATAATTAAAACAGTATTAATGGATTAGCCCCTTCACACAAACAGTACAGACTACTGAGACCTTCTCGACAAAGACAACAAGTAATATTAAGAGGACGTAATGATATGAGATTTAACTGATAGTTAGCTCATGTAGGGTCAAGAAACAGCTACGAGTTGTGAATTTTGAAGTCCCAAGCCTCTCTGACTAAATCAAAAGTGTTTTGCTTTTTCGGGTTCAATTTAGTATTTCCCTAAAGGGGTCACAAATTAAACTTGGCATACAACAAGCCGACTAGACTATTTCACATATGTGCTCTCATTCAGAACAGGCCATGGTGGAATCCATAAGTTGGATTGGTAACTTCTTCTAGCTACGACCGTACTTGGTACTAGTATATATGAAGTATATATATGTTAACCTTATACCATAAAACAAAAGAAGAACAAATCATTAGCTTTGAAACGGAAGCATGCATGTTTCTTCAATAGTTAGAGATCGGCTTGGACTGATCGATAATGGTATTTTACTATTCTAGTGATTAGTGTACCACAATGGTTGAAGTAAGGGACTAGTAGTAACAGACATATAAGTTAAGGGACAAATATGGAGAAAATATAAATATTGGGGGCAATTTTGAAAAGTTTTCCTGATAATTTAGCTGTATGGGTTTGGTTCCGATCAGATTTTACTCTCTAATCGAGAGAATCGAATCGATAAAACTTTATTTTCCGGCGGCTTTGGTCTGTGTGATCGTTAACCAAATCCGAGCAAGTATCGAACGCCATACCGGAGATGTCTAGCTCAGGCCAAACGCAGTTCCGCTATACTCAGACGCCGTCGAAGGTGGTGCATCTGCGGAATCTTCCATGGGAATGCGTGGAGGAAGAGCTCATCGACCTTTGCAAACGATTCGGCAAGATCGTGAATACCAAGAGCAACGTCGGCGCCAATCGCAACCAAGCTTTCGTCGAATTTGTGAGTTTTTTCTCCGAATAGATTGTTTGTTAATTTCTATGCCCCCAAATTCGAGCTCCTGGGATTTGGTTAGGAGAAAATAAAGCCAAGTCGGAACTGCTAATTGTGATTGAAGCCCTTAGAATCGAAGATTACTTTAATTGTAGTATCTCATCAGGAATCATGACCATGTCGAATTGGTTTCTGAAGCATTAAGTTGTGAAACCTATGGTTGACTCTTGTAGCTGTTAGTTCCTTCCTTTTCTTGCATTTCTCTTGATGGACCATTAATTTTTGCTTCACAGGCTGACTTGAACCAAGCTATATCAATGGTTTCGTATTATGCTTCATCTTCAGAGCCCGCACAGATTCGGGGCAAAACTGTCTACATCCAGTACTCTAATCGGCATGAAATTGTAAACAATCAGAGTCCTGGAGATGTCCCTGGAAATGTCCTCTTGGTTACCTTTGAAGGAGTGGAATCTCACGAAGTGAGCATCGATGTTATCCATCTGGTGAGTGCATTAACTCGATTTTAAAATTCTTGCTTACGTATCACTTTGATTTTTGCTTCCCGGGGTGGTCAGCTTGGTAAATGATTCAGAGTGTGAGAATCTTTCACTGAATTTTTCCTTTTTTTTTTGTATCAATAGGCATTTCTCAGTTAAAATTGGTCATATTTGATAAAATTTGTGCTTGATACTTTTACATTGTTGAGGCAACACATGAGGCAGTGTGTTGTGCTTCGAGCAGAAGAATTTATAAAAAGATTTCAACTTGCTATTAAACAAACTTCTTTGAGTAATTTACATAGACAGACTATTCAAATCATAGTATGTCACCATTAATGAAATGCTCGAATCACAGATGTTGATGCCTCTTTATTAAAAATCTTTCTGGAGAGAGTTTGGAAATAGTATCTCGTCATTCTCCTATCTATGGTCTATCATGCCCATAAGTGGACAGGTGTCACTCTGTACTTATCTGGGCTTCTTCTCTTTTTTAGTCCCACTCCGTGAACATTTGAGCTTCTTTCAACTGTTTTGGTTCCCTTTAGTTATTATCCCTCCAACGTTTGGTCACGATTCATACCGAGTCCAAATTTGTTTCAGGTATTTTCTGCTTTCGGATTCGTGCACAAAATTGCCACTTTTGAGAAAGCTGCTGGTTTCCAGGTAAGACATTGAGATTTGTATCGAACCTCTCTATAGAGAAGATGAAATGATATTAATCTTTGGTTTCTGTTTTCCTAACCTCCCAGGCACTAGTTCAATTTAGTGATGTGGAAACTGCATCTGCAGCAAGAAATGCTTTAGATAGCAGAAGTATACCCAGGTATTCTCATATTTTCTGCAATGCATCAACACATGTGTTTTCTCCTTAAGATATAACTCTACTAATTATATATTTTTTATGTTTGGAAACTTTAAATTTAGATATTTGCTCCCGGAACATGTTGGTTCGTGCAATTTGCGAATGTCTTATTCAGCTCATACTGATCTCAACATCAAGTTTCAGTCCCACCGGAGCAGGTAGAGTTTTGACCCCTTTAAAATGTGCCTCTGTCTCCATATGCTACCTGTGATGTCGAAAACCTTATGTTATATTAGTCGTATCATATGTTTGATTCTTGGATGTACACAGAGATTACACAAATCCATACCTTCCAGTGAATCATACGGCAATGGATGGGTCTATGCAGGTATCATTTTCTTCCCCTGCCTTCCTCACACTTTTATCTATCCGTCTCCACCAGTGTTTACCTTTCTTACCTGGCCTATGATATTTCTTCAGCCTGCATTAGGTGCTGACGGCAAGAAAGTGGAATCTCAGAGCAACGTCCTTCTTGGTCTGATTGAGAACATGCAGTATGCTGTCACTGTGGATGTTCTTCATACGGTGAGAAACAACAGTCATGTGCATTTCTGATTCTAAATATGCTTAATCTCTCTAAATTAATAGTATCTTTTGCTTCTCATAGGTGTTTTCCGCGTATGGAACTGTCCAGAAGATTGCTATATTTGAGAAGAATGGTTCAACGCAAGCCTTAATTCAGTACTCTGGTACATTGCCTTGCAAAAATATCTGATTGTGATCCATTCAACCCCTTTAATTCTGAACATACCCATGCTAAGAATTTTAATACAATCATCTTCTCCTTCATGTTTGTTATTTCTTCTTTGTAGATATAGCAACGGCGGCAATAGCTAAAGAAGCACTGGAAGGACACTGCATATATGACGGTGGCTACTGTAAGCTTCGACTATCATACTCTCGTCATACTGATCTCAATGTTAAGGTACATAAGATTTGTTGCTTTTTGGAGTTGTGTACCTAGAAAAACAAAATGTGAGGCGAAGAGCATAGTAATGACATATGCTTAATTTTTCTTTTTCTTTTGTACCTTTCAATGCGAAATCTGGAATCAACTTCTAATTTCGTCTTTTATTTCCCCGTTTTTGAATGAAGGCTTTTAGCGACAAAAGCAGAGACTATACACTCCCTGATCTAAGCTTGCTGGTGGCCCAAAAGGCGCCCGGAGTCTCGGCTTCTGCGCCAGCAGGTTGGCAGAATCCGCAGGTGCAAACTCAATACGGAGGTTATGGTGGAAGCCCATATATGTACCCACCATCTGATCCCAATGGGGCTTCACCTTCAGGTCATCCTCCTCCATACTATGGTTGAGATATTGTTTACTACAATTTCGGATTTTGCTGTCGCCTAAAGACAGAACTGGGAGTGTTTCCATGTTAGTTTTCACCAGTGTTAAATTTCAGGTAAAAGTGTGATTGTTCTTTTTGGTTAAATAGACATATTTAAGTGGGGAAACCAAGTAATAAATTTAAAAAGCCAGTGTTGCGCCTACGATTATTCTCAAAAATAATAGATTTGGAAGGACTCATATTGATGCAGAGACTAGCCCATAAAGATGAGTGTGACAGTGTTTTATCATCTATTAGAAGGACAAAACAAACATTAACTGATTTGAGGTTATAATCAAGATTGTAATTGTTCTCTAGAAAAAAATGTTGTAAATTATCATTGTGTATAAAACAAAACAAAATTGATTTGGATGGAAACAACAAAGACATTATTTCTTTGATAAATCTTTGGCTTTCTTCTTAATTCGCTGAGCCAGAGTCGAGGAAGTCACTGCGTTACCCGCTTGTTTCTTCTCCGAATCCTTGTTAATCATCTTCATCTTCAAAGATTTGACAGTAGAAGAGAGCTCGTGTCTCTCTTTCTTAGACCCCAAGTTACCATCTGAATTCAACTCTTGTTTCTCCTTTGGCGCTGTCTCTTCCGCTTCCTCGTGGCTTTTTGAAACTTCCTTTTGCTTCATTGCTAGTTGCCTTATGTACGTAGCACTCCTGCAAAAAAAAAAAAGAAACCCCAAAATTCATAAGCTTCCGCCATTCACAACAAAGACTCCCACAAAAATTGGATTTCTCATCAATTTACCTTTTAAACTGTGGATCCGTAGGGTCGATGGCATAGGCAGGAGAGTATGCAGCTGAGAACCGCGGATCAAGAACACCCGCAGGTATCTTCTCTTCTGATATATCAGTTTTTCCTTTTTTACCTTTCCGTTTAATATTATACCCTTTCAGACCATTACCGTCTCCTGCATTCTCATCAGCTAGTAACAACTCTAGCTCCGCTCTGGCTCTTTCGTCCGCTGCTACTTCCTCCTCTAAACCCTTCTTCTTCGTCTTTCCTTCTTTCTTCTTCTTAAGAGGAGGTTCCGCCATAAAGAAATCGTCATCACCATCACCTTTCACTGCCTTTCGATCAATGTAATCATCATCATCATCATCCGGGGAAGAAGAATCATCATTCTGTTTATTATTCTTCCTGGCCCTCTTCTTCTCGCGTCTCTGCCTTAGATATGACTCCCAGACCGATTCTGACTTCTTGTCTTTCTTTTTGAGAATCTCTTTACTAAGATCTTCTAACCCGGTATTAAATGTTACCTCCATATCCTGGTCATTCTCCTCTTCCACGTCTTTATCAGAATCCACATTTTCAGATTCAATTAAAGCTCGGTACTTATCTTTCCTCTTCTCCACTTTATTCCTGTTAATACCTTCATTGTTGTCGTCTTCGTCATCAGACTCACTCTCATCAGAAGCTAAAAATTCCTTCATCTCAAGATCTGCCAACTATGATTGAGAAAATTGTATAAACTACATCAGAACACTAACACTAGAACAAAACGTCTTAATGTGTGTTGCTCTTAAGCAATTAAGCCTAATCACATAAATTATAAACAGCGTACAGACCTGTTCAGGATTGAATTTCTGATTTAAGGTCTTAATGCGGTGGGGCTCATCTTCATCCCACGTAAGACTAACTTTGCTCAACTGCAGGGCTCGGCTCTGAAAATCTAAACCTTCATAACCAGCAGGTGCCTAAATTTGTATAACAAATTTTAGTTCATAAGTATTCACCATGAAACAAAAAGATCTCAAGTAAAAGGAAGTAGCGGTACGCACCTCGGATGCGATATCACGAGGTGGATGTTTGAATTCCATGGAATCAGGGATAAATCTTAGGTCGAGCTTGTTTGAGGATCTTTCAAACTCAATTCCATCACATGATTTGTACAAGTAATCTGCAGTAGCACTTGAATCACACTCGGCAACAGCAAAATAATACCTGAAAACAGAGCAACAGTAATAGCGAGTTTCAGTAATGGTTTCTCCTCCACCACATATACTTTAGATACAGCAAGTTTGAACTTACTTTAATCTACTTATCTCGTAAGCACGTAGCTTCTGATTGTTGACATCCTCATCTTCCTCCTCTTCATCTTCTTCATCATCATCACCATCTCCATTCTTTTTGTCGCCATCAATTACCGGGCCGTGAATTTCCTCCTCTTTCATTCGCTGAAGTCCAAACTCAGATGGATAGACGGCCACAGACAAAATGCGCCCATCTTTAGGCAGAAACGAATTCAAAACGACGTACAAGTCTTTGGCCTAAGTAACAAATAAAATATCAGCCAAAAGAACGCAAGCTCTAACTAATTTTTCGACGAAAAAGCTTGATCATAAAGTATCGATTCCCACAGATAAGATTAGTTCCATAACCATAGCAAAGATATTATTAACACGAAAGAAGGCCAATTTGAAACAATACATCAACGATGGAGAACTTACAGAGACATATTTCCAATCCATGTTAACGAGAGCGAGTCTGTGAGTTTCTTGAGGGATAGTCGGAATGTTCTCTTCCTAGAAACCATCATCATCACCAAATTTGCAAGACGAGATATTTATCAAAAACTGGTAAAAGCAGAAATGGAACAACAAGGCATATGAATCAAAGTTGAGCAATTTACCGGAATTTCTGGTTCATCGTCTTCGTAGATAGCTTCATCGTCCTCATCGGTATCTTCCTCTTCTTCCTCCTCCTCGGATACCTCTTCAGACTCAGCTTCCTCATCAGACTCTGCTTCCTCATTAGATTCATCATCCAAAGACGCAAGCTTTTTCTCAGGCTCACTCTCTTCCTCTGACTCTGCCTCAGATTTCAGATCAACCAACTCTTTCTCACTCTCATCCCCAGATTCATCCTCACCAGTATCCTTCTTCTTCTTCTTCTTTTTATCATCTTCGTCATCAATTCGATAAAAATCCCGAAGCAAATTGTCTCCAGTGCCGCCTCGTCTCCGCTTGCCACGCTTATCGACAGGAGCAGAACCCAAGGCAAATCGCTTATCAGAGAGGACAGGCTTGAATCGAGAGTCAATGGCGACTTTAAGCTCACGCCTCGGCATCCTACGGAATCTAGGGTCAGTGTGCGCCGACGAAAACCTTGGGTCGTTAATCATATGTTTGCCTTCCTCAGCGACTCCACCACCGGATCCTTTAGCTTCGTTGCTCTCTCCCTTCCTTTGCTTTTTGTTCTTCGAACCCATCGTTGGATATTGATTCAAAGGAACAGCGGAGCTTTTAGGGTTTTAGGGCAGTGGCTGTTCAACGAGGTAGCAGACGTAGAAGAAGAGGAAGTAGAAACACAAAGTTAGGGTTTTTATATATAAAAATAAGTTTTTTTATTTTTAATTTTGTGTGTAAGGAATACTGATGACGTCACTATATGCAATGGAAAGAAAGAGTTATCTAAAAAAAACGCGTGTCACTTACTCTTGGCTCTCTCGTTACCTCTACGAATATACCATTCCCATTCCGATTGGATTTGGACCCTTCAAAATTAAAACCGATTGATGATTTTTGAATTCATCATGACGACGACGACGATTCAATTTCTCTCAACACGTTGAATTTCTATTTGCCTTGTTGTTCTATCTCGTCTTTTCCATTGTTTTCCGATTCGGGTTCAGCTTCTCTTTTGGATCGGCTTCTTAGGTTTTTGACAGGCTGCTACAAATTCTGTGATCAGTTTGTACCAACTCACAAGTTGGGTTGCCGTAGAAGAAGAAGAAGAAGAAGACATTTCACTTTGATCTGATTGAAACCGAGCTTCTTCTATATCCCAATTTGATCAGGTGAATTCCATATTTCTCTACCTTTGATCCATCTTATTTCTGGGTTTGATCGTGGATCGAGAATTCGGGTTCTAATCGAGTTTCATAGATCGATTCTGATCCAATCCAATCCCACATAGCTCGATTCGATTTCTATAGCTTAGAGAGAGGGGAAAAAGAACCAAACTTTGAAGATTTTGAACTCGGTTTCTTCTTCTGGTTGCTTATTAATTGATCTCGAGGGATTCGAGTAGCTCTTGTGAGTGAGATGGTATATTTCCATAGCTCAATCTCGGTCTGCAATTCCGTCGACCAAGCTCCTACTTTGATCATGTCCAACTCTCTTCACTCCTCAAATTTGCACCCAAAACCAAGAAGCTCCCGTAAGTCTTACACTTCCTCACCAACCTGTTCCAAATTCCCTGTCTGCGACGGATCTCAGTCGGCTGCTATTGATGTCGTGATCCTTATCGCCGTGATCACCGCCTGCGGGTTCTTGTTCTTCCCTTACGTCAAGCTCATCACCCTCAAATCGATTGAGGTCTTCTCAGATCTCTCTGTTTTAGTCAAACAAGAGATTTTGCAGAACCCGATTGTGTATGGATCGTTAGCTTTGAGCATCTTCTGCGCTGCCATCTCCACTTGGCTTGTTATACTCTTGTGTACTATGCAGAGATGCGGGAAACCCAATTGTAAAGGGCTTAGGAAAGCTGTTGAGTTTGATATCCAGCTTGAGACTGAGGAATGCGTCAAGAGCTCCAACAACAGCAATGGCAAGAGGGGCATGTTTGAGCTGCCTCGTGTCCATCACCGTGAACTGGAAGCCGAGCTGAAGAAGATGGCACCGCCTAATGGGCGAGCCGTGCTTGTTTTCAGAGCCAGATGTGGTTGTTCTGTAAGGAGATTAGTGGTTTCGGGACCAAAGAAGCAGCAGAGGAAGATCAAGAAATGAAAATTGAAAAAGACAACGTTAAACTAGGTTCAGTCTTTGGAAATGAGATTGGATTGTGTTACACACACTTTTCTTTGGTTAGCTTTACTCTCATACACACTTTTTTACAAGAACTGATATATGTTATAGTCTGTGTTTAAATAAGGTACAATGGGAACAAGCATTGTAAGGATATTGTGGGAAACTGGTTATAGTGAAAGAACATTTTGGTTATACTCTCTTCTTTCATTTGTGCTTACTTTTGTGTTTGAGATCCACCCCCTATGGCAATAAGAAAGGATGTTGTGGTATGTGATCTGGTTAGATTATTCGACTGTGAAGGTTGAAGCTTGAAGCTCTTATGCAGGTTACATCATGATGGCTGTTACTAACATTGAAGAACATCATGTGCGTTCGGGTGTCTGTTAGTTCTCTGTGTTATTCATATGTGCTCTGTGATGGAGCTTGAGAAGTGATGAGCTTCTATCTGGATTTTAAATATAAAAAAATTGATGATTGATAAGAAACAAAAAGTAACAAAATCATGGCATTAGTTCCATTTTTCTGGCGTAGGTTAACAAGTAGAACTATGGAGGGTCAAGATGGCTCTTTTAATTAAAAAAATTAGAGTATAGCCAATAGATGGCCTTATAGGTTTAGTTAACACTAAAACGAATATTTTTCTGTTACAAATTGAATTAGTATAATTCAGAATCCGAATATTTCCAACATGTTTAAAAGTTAAAGCCAAATCTTGAATCAACTAATAAGGAAAGAAGATTTAAGATAATAAACTTGACCCTTTACCAACTTTATTTAATAATGATCATGCTGTGAGGGATAAAAATTTCCAACAAGGCTTTTTCTCAGCAGCTTCTTCATCATCTTCTTCGTCTTTATAAAGACACTCTTTATGAGTCCCTGTCTCTTCCCCTCTCTCTCTCTCTGCTTCTCTGTAAAATTTGATGGCTATACTCTCAACATGTTGGCTAATTGTAGAATCCATAGTGATTCGAGATGGTTTCTTGAAATCGTCTAACATGAGATTATACATGCACCCTCTTGTTCTCTTTCTTTGTCAACTTCTTATATGGTTTTCTCTCTTCTTTTTATGGCTTCTACCATCTGTTCGAACGTTATACAACGCCTATTCATCGTTCTTGGTCACGCTCTATAAGCTATTTAGTAGTTTTCTTCGAGTCATTATGGTCAGAAGGGAAGTTACATGTAATATTGAGTCTAGTCAAGATCTCAAGAATACCCTTAATAAATTGGAACTTGCTAGAAGTATACATAGTCCGATTCCCGCCTTTAGCTTTTCGTTTAAATACCAAGTGGATACTCAATTAAAGGTTCTTCTAGCTCTGCGAGAAGGGAAGATTTTTGTAGAGGAAGATGAAGGTGATTTTTTTTATGATTTCGATCAAGAAGATGTTGTTGAGCTTCTTGAAACGGAGGGCGAGGAGGAAGAGGAACAAGGCATTGATGACATTGTTGATGCTGTAAACATAGAGAAGAATCTTGAGCTCGAAAGTCAGACTGTGCCACTAGATCAAGAAGTTGAAAATTCTATAACAACCAATGATGACGAAGAGGAAGATATTGAAAACTCAGACGTGGAGACTGATCTATCTTCTCTAGGAGCTAGCGATAGAGATCATTCTTCGCCTTTATCTATTGCAAGCTTGGATTCAGCGTGCCAAGATTCAATTCTTGTAGAGAATCCAACACAACGGGGGGTTGAAGATGTTGAAACCGATCAAGTATACAAGAATTACTGCGAAAGAATGAGATGGTATGACATCCTCAGCCGCGATAGAACCTATGGTCTAAGTAAGTCTTTTTCTATATATATTACCAACCATATCCATATCAATAATTCCATTATATGTTAATATCCATTTTTGTCATTGTAGGTGCGATCATGAACCAAGTAACCGCAAGTAGTTTGAGCTTATGGGGAGAAACTGCAGAGAAGAGGCTAAAACAAAGCATAAAGAGAGACCTTGAGCTAGTCTATGTTGCTCAATCGTGTTTATCATGGGAAGCTCTTCTGAATCAGTACATTACAGTGAGAGATCATTTGAAACCCGCTGATTCAAGAGGTGGTTTATATGAGGATGATATCTCTAGAGACTTCCAAAACTTTCAGGTCTTGTTAGAGAGGTTCTTGGAAGATGAGAGCTGCCAAGGAAAAAGAGTCTTGAGCTTTGTTCAAAGAAGAGTTGAGTTGATGAGCTTCTTTCAAGTCCCAAGACTTTCAGGTAATTAATTACTTTGTTTATTTATCTCAAACATGCATATCATCATATATTAATTAATAATACTAAGAATTTTCTAAAATCATATAGATATATATATAATACTTTTCTTGGTGAGTGGGTTACATCGAGTATAAATTGAGAGTTCATATAATATAGTTTTTAATTTCGTTGGTTGGAATCATAGGAACAAAAAAAAAATATACTTTCTAGTAGCAACAACGATTAGTTTATGAATCTTTCTTTTCCTTATAAAAACTATAAAGATGTGGTCATTAGATGAGTTTTAACAGACTTCTTGACTAAAGTCTAAAAATCTCTATCAAGATTCATCACTTTACTCATCAAGGAAAACATTATAAAACTCCAAACATATTTCATTTTAGATACGACTCTAATCAATTGATTAAAATTCTTAAGCAAACGTGAATACAATACCTTATAATTTGGAATTCTAATTTGTATTTCTAAAGAAACAGTTTATGTGTCGACAGAATCTGTCTCGACGTATGTAATGTATATTGGTGGAGATAAGTCACACAAGTCCCAAGTCATCACAAGAACACTCTTATCTACATTGTATTTTAATCAAGTAAACTGTTACGAATTGTCAACTCTACATGTTGACCAAGGGGAAAAAAATGTGCTTACGAAACTCGATAGAAATTTCATTGGAGGGTTGGAATGATTCATGATTCATTAGTCGTTTAACTTCACATGATACTTCTTTTTGGGGTCATTTTCTCTACATACCCTAGATTCTTTTTCCATGTAGAATTTTCTAAGTTTTGTTTTGAACTCATAATTTTCTTATATATTTGTTTTTTAATTTGTTTTCTATCAAAAGGATATAATAGAGAGGGACCTCATGAAGGGGCAGAAGAAAGACAGGACAAACAAGTGTTGAAAGCAATAGAGAGATGCATCGAAGTCTTCTATGACTTTCTGAAAGTAGACATCAAGAAACCTCTGATATGGGAAAGACTTAAAACCTCTTTGACTAATTCTCCTCTTAAGGAATTGGAAGATCCTAAAGACTTTAAGCTCTTTCTTGACCTTAAATATTCACTCCAAAAGGTAATTTCCTTTTTATAAACAATTTTCACACTTTTAACTTTCCCAATTTCTCTAGAGGTTTATTAAAAAACCTTATTTTTTGGATTTGTGAAGAAGGAACAACTATTGAAGGAGATGCAAGGGAACAAGAAGAAAATTTGGTTCAAGAAGAAATATTCTAACATGGAAGAAACTATAGAGAGAGATGGACATGATTTGTTAGTGAGGTTCATAATGATAGATTTAAAGCTCGTGTCTAGGGTTTTACACATGTCTCTAGTCTCATCTTCTCACCTCAAGTGGTGTCAACAAAAGCTCAACAACATTCACTTTAACGGTGACAAGATTTCTAGAACTTTCTCTCCTATTTTATTCCCATCTTCCTGATTATCTTAAAGATAGGGTTTTCACCATTTGTAATTATTGATCTACTTTCTCAAGTCTATCTATCACTTTAGAATTACTATAGAAAGTGGGCAGAAGATTAACAAGCTTGAATCCTTAACCACAAGGAGCTTAATGGCATGAGAATTTGCCGAGCTCCAATGTAGTTTT
The DNA here is from genome assembly GCF_000375325.1 of Capsella rubella. Lineage (NCBI taxonomy): Eukaryota > Viridiplantae > Streptophyta > Magnoliopsida > Brassicales > Brassicaceae > Capsella > Capsella rubella. The sequence continues at coordinate 303,846 of NW_006238921.1, read as the reverse complement.
ATCACAAAATCTACACAGCTAAGCTTCTTAACAACTCCAAAGACAAGTTCTTTTATAGACAGTAAAAAAAAGGAACTTTCGTTAACTCACCACTGATACTTAGCTGCAACAAGAACTTCTTCGTACTTCTCTGCAGCATTATCCCAGCTCAAATCTTGTGTCATTCCTCTTCTCTGAAGCCCTTCCCAACTCTTTTTATACTCTCTATATGTCAACAAACAGTTTCCTAAGGCATGTATCAGCTTACCTGCTTCCGCACTGTCAAATGTCCAACCAAGACCAGTTTCACTATATGGGTCAAACTGTTGAACTGTATCTCTCAACCCTCCCACGGCATGGACCACTGGAATGGTTCCATAGTTCATTGCGTAAAGCTGGTTTAGACCGCACGGTTCGAATCTCGAGGGCATCAGCAATATGTCTGCACCAGCTGTTATTCTGTGTGCTGTTTTAACCGAGAACCCAACCCATCCCCTTGCTTTATCTCGGTACTGATGCTCCATTTGTCTGAGGAGCTCTTCAAGATCCGGTCGCCCTGTGCCTAACATAACCAGCTGAACATCCTGACTCATCATCCATGGAACCGCCTCAGCTATCAAATCAACACCTTTCTGGTGATCCAATCTTCCGATAAAACCGATCAGTGGAACATCCGGTCGAACAGGCAAACCAAGCTCTTTCTGTAATGCAGCTTTACATTGGGGTTTACCAATCTCAAGTGTCTCCACAGAATAGTTGGTATAGTCATCAGAGTGCAAGTGATTATCAAATTCTGGGTTCCATTCTTTTGTATCTATACCGTTGACAATTCCTCTAAATTTCCAGTCGTTTTCATTTATGATGTTATGCAGACCCCAACCGCCTTCTAAGGTCTTAACCTCCCAGGAATATCCATGGCTAACAGTGAGAACTCTATCCGCGGCTTTTAGACCAGCCGCGAAAATGTTGAAGTGCTCACCTCCTACTGGGTCATATAACTTGAAGGTATCCAAGTAATGGCTCGGTAAATCCACGCACGAGAAATCATCTACCGGTCCCCGACCCTAATTTTCCACCAATAGGTTATGCACAGATCTCTAAATATAAGCATGAAATAAGTCACTTCTTAAAATGAAGAAATTATTAACCTGATGAGCAATGTTATGGATTACAAGAACAGATCGTGTGTATTTCATCATTCCGTGATCTCGGTAATAGGCTTTCAGGTAAACCGGTAGCAATGCAGTGTGCCAATCATTTGCTATAAAAGCCAAATTTCCGTCTCCATAACACACACCACCACAAGGAACATACCACGGAACCTGAAAAAAGTTTCCAGATACCAAAATTGGTATAAGAAGAAAGTAAAATATTGATTTCCCGTTTACAATCTAGGAGCAGAGGTTTACCTCAACAGCAGCCTTGCAAAATAAAACCATTCGCTTCAAGATATCCTGGATTCAATATACCAAACTTAGTACTTGTAGGCTGAAATAGATTTTTCGGTAAAGAACAGGGAGAATAAGATAAGTCTTACAAGTCGGTCTCCACCGTAAATGTTATTACTCAGATGCCTGAATACAGGGCTATCAATGAAAACAAAATCCACACCATCTATATATGCATGGAAGTACATTACTTCCATATCCTGCAGTAAAATGTGCTCCACATCAATATTTCGCTACCTCATCTACTCTTTTCCAAGGATAAATGAAAAGGAATGAAAATTCGGATATTGATACATTAACAGCTTTTATACCTGCCCGGCCACCATATATCTCTTCCGTACCCCTATATCTTTGGCTTCGGCATACTCTGCATACCGAGGAACCACAACCTAGCAAGACAAATAAAGAAAATGATTAACTTACTAGTTTGAGTCCACGATCAAACAGACAGATTTTATGACACCAAAAAAGGCTTTCTTTGATAAACATTACCATAACCCTATGTCCACGCCGAGCCAAAGCTTTTGGCAAAGCACCAGCTACATCTCCAAGGCCACCTATAAAATTTCTCAGTCTTCAGTTCATGTACACCAAGGGAAGCCTACTTATGCACTAGTAAGAGAAAACTTGCACAATTTATCAAAGATGAGAAATGAAATAGTAACCTGTTTTTGAAAATGGAGCACACTCTGCTGCAACCAATATGACATTCATGACATTAGCTCCAGCCAGTGGAGGTGGCATCTCTTCGTCCTTCCCAGGTTCATTACTTTCACTACTAGCTTCTTCAGGGTTATTTTCCTCTCTTGTTTCCATGTACTTCTCGGTCTCTATAGTTGATGTTTCAGGTGCTTTAGTCAGGTAAGACGGTAGAGGGTCTGACCAAAATGCACCAGCGTGCGAATTACTCGGCTTTCCAGGAGAAACCACGGGATCAGAAGTTTTCTCAGAAGAGGTCAGAGTAGAAGAGGGTTTATAAGGAGGATCTAGACTAGAGGCTACTACGCTAGACCAAGGTTTCCCATTAGTGGCTACGCTGGATGGTTTCTCAGGAGAGGTTACTGTGGAAGAAGATCTTACAGCCGCTGAGCTTTGTTTGCTTTTCTTCAAGGAGTCAGTGCCTAGAGATGACGTCTGAGCTTCTGTTTCTTTGTTCAAAGATGACTTGCCATAACTGTCTGGGCTAACACTACCGTTTACATCTCCATCCATCTTTTCTTTTTTAGTAGCATTAGTATTAGCATTCACAGAAGAATCATCATACTCTTCCTTGGAAGAAGCTTCTCCATCATCCAAGTTAGGTGTGCTCTCTTTTATAGATGAGACCAGCTTCCTCCTTTCAGCAATCTGAAGAGTAACATGATAGATAAAGTGACAGAATGTTAAACACAAGTGTCAAAGAACAATTAGACACATAAAAATCAGAAAACTAGTGAAGAGCAGCCTCCAAAGCAGATTAGGATAGAATTAAGCATCATAATAAACTTTTTTTTTTATATCACACTCTCACTCTGACAGCTCAATGGGTAAAAATTGGACCTCTAAAGATGTCCAGAAAACAATTGAGCGACCTAATGCTCACATTGAACAGTTGCCAAAAGGCTAAAAAAGGTACCTTTACAATAAAAACCCAGGAAATCAATCAAATTTAGATGGATCTACCTGCTGAAGAAGGTTCCTTTGCATAGCAAGAACCTTCTTGCTCTTCTCAATGGTAGCCTGAAGCGCATCCTCAGGCTCATCTCCACTCGCAGATTCAGAAGAGCCTGAGCCCGTAGCCTCAAAGCGCCTCACACACTTCCATCGATGCCCAAGAACGAAGCTCCGACCACGGAATGAAAGCGACCCATCAGGGTAAGAAACTCGGACAAGACTCGAATTCCTCAGCGTAGAAGACGAAGTGACCCGACGCTGAGTCTTGATTTGATACAGAAGAGGAAAAGAGCTCTCGGCAACTGATGCCATTGAACGAATTTGCCTCAATTGAACTCGACAAAAGAAAAAGAAAAAAAAAGTTTCCTTTTTTTATGAATTAATGAGAAGAACGATCACACGCAAACTCCGACAGATTTCATCAGCGAAATCGGACAGAAGTAATAGACGAACTCAGATGATCCAAAAGACGAAGGCTTAGTTTGTTTGTCGGGAGAGAAGCGAGAAAAACGAGTATACTTTGTGAGTGTAGTTGCGACGGCTGTGTTATATGTTGTTGTTGTTGTGGTTTAAACAAAACAGCGACGAAGAATCAAACAAAAACAAAAACAAAAACAGAGTCGTGTGAGAGAGATTTGCCCAAAAAATGGGGCCACAAAAGAGATTTCACCATATACTACTTACTACTTGTCAAATACTCGAATAGCATCGCGTGATTCATGAGCTTTAATAATATGCAAATCTTTCTTATTTATCTTTTCTTCGTATACCACCCGATGAATGAATTTGATCCATCGCCACATAATTTTTATTTTTATTCCTCGAGATTTCCCATTACAAATAAATATCATTACCGTCCAAAAAAATACAGATATCAAGACTCCTCTTTTGCATACTCCCATCATACTACTTTTTAAACATTTATTTCCCATCAAACTAATTCAGAATTTCATAAACCATTCCTTTCAATTTCCCATTTAAAACATGTATAATAGATTTTGAAAAGTTTGCATTTTTTTTTTTGGAGACCTCATATCCAAATGAAAATATATTTTACAAAAAAAATCGCAGTTTTTTAAAGATGATTTCAAACCCCAATTTATTTATTTTAATTTTAAAAAATAAATGTTTTGTACTACAATTTATTGAAAGTTTTGATAAACTGAAGTGTCTGTCATAAAAATTTATATACAATCAACGACAGAAAAAAAAAACGTCAATTTTAAATTAGAAATAAAGATTATTAAACAACAAAACGTAATTTTATTAATTAAAATATAACTGATAAGTTGATAACTCAGTGTATATAACATTCGGATTGTTGTAACTTGGAAGTAGTAAAAAGGTAGAAAACAAAAACAAACTTTAAAAAAAAAAAAAAGAGAGATTAAAGAAAGAAAAAAAATGAAGACTAATTGTGTTTTCATGGCATATCTTGTAATCACGGTGGTATTGTTTGCTTATCCAAGTTTGGCTTCAAAACTTGAAGATGATGACGAGAAACCGTTGATAGATCCCGATGTTGATATAGATTCGGCGTTTGCAAGATCGCCGACTTCGGATGAATACAATAAAGAAGTATTACCTCGTACACTGCCAAGAGATTACATAGAGCACGCCCTCGTTTGCGGCGAGATGATGGGAGGAGAGAGATGTAACGATCAAGTTATGTCTGAGATTCTTCAAGATAAACCAGCTTCCAGGTTTTGTTGCATGAAAATGATTATATTTGGCGAAGAATGTCACACGGCTATTAGGGATGTAATGTTTAGGACTTATCAGTTCAAACGATATGCATCTGTTGCTCGTCCCCGGATTCGCCAAGTTTGGAACAGATGTTACGCTGAAGTTGGAGGTATTGAATAAACCATTTTTCTGGATATCATAAATGCTTTAAATTAAAATATTGTATCCATTTAACTATATTGTATATCAATAAAATCACATATCTATTCAAATGATATTAAGCGTTATTATAACTTGAGCCTTATATTAATAATTTGAATTTCAAGACTTTTAAGAATTCTAAATACAGCTTATTCCCAAGGAAACAATCACATTTACTGACCCAAAAGAAGAAGAAACAAAGCAATAGAAGCACACAATAATAATCAAACTCATGGAGATATATTTTTATATCTCTTTAATTAATTAGGAACCCGACACATCTTACGGATCTCCCCAGACTGACCCGTAAGAACTCCGGCCCGACCCATTTTCACCATAGAGACACCAAAGTCATGAAAGAACATCGACCCATGGGTTCTTGCCAGCTGCAAGACATAACCCCTTGTCTTGGAGTTGTCCAATAGAGCAGCATCCGATTGGAAAAGTCCTCTTCTCTTAGCCACTAGCGTGAAGTAGCTCACGTCAAAAGTCTTGAAACTTCCTGGATCCATCTCTAGAGCCGTCGTGGTATCGGTCGGCTTGCACTTCTTCCTGAGGTGAGCGGCGTACTCCGAGTCCAAACTCGGGTCACTGTCTCCTCTTCCGGTGAAGTTGTAAAGCCGGTTTGTCAATAGAGGACAATGTCCCATTCCAATAGTGTGTCCACCTATAGAAAAAAAAAACATGTGTATTTTCCATATATCAATATCACTACCAAAACAAGATTTCTCATTATTCACTTTTTAGACTAACACTTTTACGTACCAGAAAGAATGACTAGATCCTTCTCGTTGAGGCCCTTTGAGCGGAAATCCGTGATAAGCTTGGTGATGTTATCGAAAGGTGATGGCAAGTTGACCTCGTTGATATTGGAAACCCTACCGTCTCTTCTTCCCGTTTCAACTTCCCACGATGGTCCTTCAAGCTACAAATTTACATATTCATAGTAAATTTAGAGAGCTCTTTTTTGTACGTGTATACATGTAGAAATAATTTTGTATTTATGTGAAGATTACTTACTGCAACCATTGCGTCTCTGGCGACAAGTGCCAAGACATCAGAGCAAGAAACAATACCCGGGCACACTTTTTCTAGAGCCGCCTTGGAATCGTCTATGATGCCAAACCCTCGAAGGCTTAGGTTAGGAATCGCACTCTTCTCGGCTTGGTTGTTCGATTTGTCTAACAAAACTGATCCGTCACATCCCTGTTAATTAATTATAAAGATCCACACATTAGATCGACGATAGATGATACAACAAATTAATCATTTTTCTAGGAATCTCACATTGTTAAGCAAACGTGACGTGATGAAAAAATATAAAAGTCATGAGTCACTTCACGCTTTACATAAAACTTACTCGAACGAAGCAGTCGTGGAAGAACATCCTAAGCAAAGGAGCACCAAGTGTAGGGGCTTTCTTCATTGCATCGAACACGACCTTTTTCACAATACCCTCGACTTGTGGGCATGTTTTGCTGTAGAAACCTACTCTCAAGCCTTGCGAAGTGGCTTGAGCAAACAACAGCACTAAGAACAAGCAAGAGACAATTAGTTGCTTAGAAGCGGCCATTTTTTTTTAATTGTCTCTTTAGCTTGTAGCTTTGGACTTTAGTTCTTTGCTAAATTGATGATGAATTGTTGATGAAGATCGAAGTTATTTATAACTCAATTACGTAAGTAGTTTAAACGAAAATTGCAATATTATAAGTGTTTGTGGTTAGAACATTGAAATTAATTAACATAAAAATGTAGTTGACCATCATTGGTCTGCGGTGGAATGCTTGTTGTAATTTTGTTGTTCTTAGTAGCAATCATTGTTTGTATGAATAAAAAGAAGGCAAATTGACAAAAGTCGTACTATATTTGTGTATAGAATATATGTATGTTTGTGTATATAATATCTACGTGTATTTTTCTTCTTCTTATGTATATGGTGTATATATATTGCTACCAGAAAAAACAAATGGCTGCCTAAAATTCTTTTTAAGTAAAAATAAAATACAATTTGGGTTTTAAAAATTGCAAAATTTCGTGTCTTTACGTCACTAAGACAACTACAGTTCCTCTAACAAGAGAAAGACACCTATGGATTGGATGAAGCCAAAACTTAAAAACATTGCATTGATATTACTTAATTGCCTTATAGTTCGGGGAAATTGCTTTGCTAACCGATGGAAGAACTTAATTAAATTTGAGTTTGTATCTTATTAAGTAGATTAATAATATCTTCATACGCAAATATATATATGAATGAATGTTTAATCTTTGGACGTAATCGAAAAACAATTATTTGATCCACCACATGCATGAGGCATCCATGCATTATATAAGTTCCCCTGTAATGTTTCGTGCATGTTCTTCCAATTAGACCAATCATTTGACCGCAACGTTTAACCTTTTAAAACTACCGCCATCATCCATCTGTCAGCATCCTCTAAATTAAAATAAAATAAAATTGTCTTTCACGATGGAATCCAGAAACGCTTATCAACTTGCCAACACATCCACATTGCAACGTTTCATCTTTTTGCTGATGATGATAGTTATTCTTTTGTTATATATATAGACTATTGTTCTATTACCATATACTATAATAAGACAAATCACAGGTTTGTATTAAATCTTATCCAAGAGGAGAGGGTCTGTCTAGTGAGTGGCATGTACAACCCCTTTAGGAGGAAGGTGCAGCTCCTTTCTAGTTCGAGTCCCGTCAGGAGACGGTTTTATTTGACTAAAACATATCATTCCTCCCTTCGGTTTTATTTGATATTGATTTATTACAGACAATTATTACACTTTATACAAATTTCTACTTTTTAAGAAATGCTACCAAACTGTTTCATGATCTACGGTCAAGGGAGGGGGCTGGGCTTAGTAGCGTTTAGAGATACGCGGTACTGAAGTACTACTGTCTCTACCGTCGTCATGGTAGAGCCTCATAATCACAGCCGCGGTTTCTTCAATCGCCTTATTAGTCACATCTGCAACCACGTCCACAACCGCAAGAAAAATTACTAGAGAAATACTGCCTACTTGAAAACCATTTTGTTGCTAACATTGAAAGAAAAAAAGAAAAATAAAAACAGTATTTGAGTAGCAAATGAGAACGGTGTTTAAGTGTTGTTTACCTATCACAGCCCATCCAGGGTTTTCCGCATAAATCCTTGACGCGAAATCCAGTTCTTTCCGAACAAGATCGATCCCTGAATAATTGTTCTCTGCCTCTGTATCTACGCCTAAAGTTTTTACCCTTGTTCTCCTAATTGCTTGCAGTACAACGAGCTGAATCTTCAAAGCGAAAACCTTTCTTGGTTCAACCTCAAAGAGTGTCCTGGGTGGTTCCACGCCCATCACAAACGGTACATTTGCAACTTTGTACCCTTTCTGAGCTATGTAAGTCGACAATGGCGTCTTCCCTGTGCGAGAAACCCCAACTAGAACTATATCAGCCTTGCTTAAGTTTTCGGGCAAAGTCCCATCATCTTGCTTAATGGTAAACTCAATGGCTTCAATCCTTTTGAAATATGCATCATTGAGAGTCTTGACCCTACCAGGTGCTCCACGGGTAAGACCTGATGGAGAAACGCCTAAGTGAGACGCAATCCCTTCGATGATTGGTCCAAGAATATCGACAGAAAGAACACCCCATTGATCGCAGGCTTGTTTTGCAGATTTCGCCATAGAAGGATTCGCCAAAGTGTAGAAACACATTGCCTCTTCCTTTGCCGCCTGCTTGATAATCTCTGCTAGCTTATCCTCATCCTCAACCTAAAAAATCGCCAAGCCAAACCAAAGTCATGACCATTCCCAAACCCCAACAATTTCGGTTTTTAAAAGTCATGTTTGCTCCTATGATCACTAATTGCAACTTCCAGACAATAGAAGCTCAATGGAATATAAAATTTGAAAGACTGTCAACATGGAATTAGCTTATTCTCATCCCCTACGTGACAGTTCCAAAACCTAACTCATCTCAACTCACAAAACCTGACAATTTAGGTACAAGGATCAAAGTTCTAATTTTTTGCTCCAATGATCTATAATTACAAGTCCCTGTTAATAATGTAAAAAACAAAAAAAAAGATTGGTTTTTACCCAGGAGAAGAGATGAGTGTTGACGGAAGACCCACGGTTCACCGAGAAATCTTCGAATTGCCCCAAAGCTGCGTTAACGGAGTGCTCTGCCGTCCACCCTGTCCCGTCGGAAATCAAATAGATAGACTTTCCCGCCGTCGTCTCCACGTCAATTGTTGACGTCTTCTTATCATCCTCCTTCTGTTTGGGTTCCGATGCCTGACGGCAATGCGTGTTATAGATACGGTGAATTGGACGGTCGAGCTTAACACCGGATCGAAGAGCTCTGCCCATGGACCAGCGATTCAATTTGGGACTAATCTTCATCTTCGGAGTCGAAGGGCTCGACGAATCTGTCGGATTAGGAGGTTCGGGATGGCCTGAGACGCCGTGTAGGCTCATCGTCAAAGATGATAGCTCTCTTTTCTTTCCTTTACTTTTCTATGAGCGACGGTTACGATTTCACCTTCTTTCGCCCGCGTTAATTATTTATCCAATTACGGCGGCCCAAACGCATTGTGACCGCTTTGATTGTTTGTTTTAAACGTTCCAAGTTCCAACACTTTTGTTCAGCGTTTTGACATGGGATAATAATAGAATTAACGGAACTATTATTTGGGCTTTAGAAACAGATATAAGGCCTTTTAAAAGCCCAATAATTAAAAAAGGAAAAAAACAGAACTCGTGTCTCGTGGGACCAATATAAGAGCAGCCTCTCGTCGTCCACAACATCGATACCGTGCCGACAAGAAACAAAAGAAAAGAAAAAAAGGTGAAAATTCTTTCTCTCACAATCACGCGAATTCTGTGTTCTTCTTCTTCTCCGTCTCTTTCGTTTGCTCTTCTTCAATCTGTTGTGACTTTTCTCATCAGTTACAGATGCCTTAAGTTAAAAATTCGGGTAAGCTAAGATAGAGAGACACACACACACACTATCGAGTTTTTGTGGTGCCCTGTGGCTTCTCGAAGTTTCCGATTGTTTGGTTTGGTACTTTGGTTGATTATCGAAGCACTTTCTCTCTTTGGTTACCGTTACTTCATTCAATTATTAATTTAGGGTTATCACTCTGTTCTCTCTGCAATCAGATAAATACCACTTTATAATTTGGATAATGACGCCTAATCGTAGTTATGTGTGTTTCTTGCTGTATAAATCTCAAGGAATCTTCTTTTAAGAATCTGGGTTGTGTTGATTTAGGTATCAATCAGAGAAAACAGAACAATGTATCCTTGTGGTTACGTTGCTGAAGTCACCAACTTGTCTCCTCGAGCCACTGAGAAAGATGTTCACACTTTCTTTTCTCATTGTGGAATCGTCGAGCTTGTCCAGATCACCGGGTAATTTAATAACAACAATGTTTACAGTATACTTTTTTAATATTTTTCATTCTTGGATTCTTGTTTAATGTGTCTCCATGTATTTCAGGTACCAAGGGGATGCGTCAACGGCTTATGTTACCTTCAGAGATGCGTATGCTCTCCATATGGCTGTGTTGCTTAGCGTAAGTCCCTGAAACCTTCCCAATTTTCAAATTATATCCTCGCAGGTAGGTCTTGATTTTAACGTTTTCAGGGAGCTACGATCGTTGATCAAACCGTTTCGATATCAATGTATGGTGTCTATTTACATGAACCTAACCATCTCACACAAGAAGAAGACTATAGTGTAACGGTAACAAAAGCAGAACTTACTAGATTACTTTGGTTACAAGCTAAGTCGTCAATTAGAAGACTCTCAAAATCTCTTTTGTTTTCTTGAGAGGTCAAAAGGCGACTCGTTCAGATGCTTTTGCTTCATCGCCTGGAGAAGTTATAACCGTGGCTCAACAAGTTGTAAAGACAATGATAGCTAAAGGATACGTTCTAAGCAAAGACGCCATCGGTAAAGCCAAAGTGTTGGATGAGTCTCAGGGATTCTCAAGCTTGGTAGCGACCAAATTGGCAGAGATCAGCCATTACCTTGGCCTCACACAGAACATTCAGTCGAGTATGGAACTCGTGAGATCAGCCGACGAGAAATATCATTTCTCTGATTTCACAAAATCCGCAGTTCTTGTCACAGGAACTGCTGCTGTGGCAGCAGCCACCATCACAGGTAAAGCGGCTGCGGCTGCAGCGACTAGTGTGGTGAACAGTCGATACTTTGCTAATGGGGCTTTATGGTTCTCAGATGCTTTGGGCCGGGCTGCAAAAGCTGCGGCCCATATGGGTGGAGGAGGAAGCGGTTGACCTTTGGTCTTCGTTTGAAAACATAATTAAATGTGAGGTTATAACTTTTAAGGGTTGTGACTTGTGACTTGTGAGATAAAAACATCATGAAGAAAGATATTATTAGTAACGTTACATGTCATTACGTGTATGTTTATGAGAAACTATAGAGATACTATATGATAAAATATATATTTGAATTAATTTTATACATGAAGTTGAAAATATATGAATAATAATAATATATGCCTAAGCTTTATTAATACAAAGGATGGGTCCTAGAAACCTCTCTAACTTGATCTTTTCCTCCTCGTCTCTTTCTCTCTCTCTCTCTCTTTCTTTTATATGAGAGGTTGATGAGATCCACAAGAAACTCCACATTCATTTGTCACTGATTTCCAAATTTGTATAAAGCAAAGCCTTTGATCATCACTAGATTTGCTTCAAATTCCATCATATAGGAGCATAATCAGTGATCTATCATTGGAGTTATACTTTATATGTATATACATGTATGTGTTTGATCCAAACGCAGACGCAGACGCAGGATTGAGTTTGGAGATGGCGTTTCCTCAACATGGTTTTATGTTCCAACAACTTCATGAAGACACTAGTCAAGATCAACTTCCTTCCTGTCCTCCTCACCTTTTCAATGGTACTCACTATAGCTCTCTCTCTCTCTATCTATCTTTTTGCATATATAGATAGATTTAAAGTATTCTTGAATTATGTTGTCTTCTTGGTGGATATAGGAGGAGGAAACTACATGATGAACAGATCTATGTCTTTAATGAACGTGCAAGAAGATCATAATCAAACCTTGGATGAGGAGAATCTATCAGACGATGGAGCACATACTATGCTTGGAGAGAAGAAAAAGAGACTGCAGTTAGAGCAAGTTAAGGCATTAGAAAAGAGCTTCGAGCTTGGGAACAAGCTGGAGCCAGAGAGGAAGATACAACTAGCTAAAGCATTAGGGATGCAACCGAGGCAGATCGCGATTTGGTTTCAAAACAGGAGAGCTAGGTGGAAGACTAGACAGCTCGAGAGAGATTATGACTCACTCAAGAAACAGTTTGAGTCTCTTAAATCCGACAATGATTCTCTACTTGCCTACAACAAGAAACTCCTTGCTGAGGTATGTGTTTATATCGTAAAATCTTTAATTCAACTTTCACAGTTCTAATAATTTGATTCTTTTTTTTCAGTTACATGACTAGTTATATAAGTAATAACCAACGTAGAAATGAATTTTACTACTACAAACGGTTTTCTGATTTTTGGCTTGGACTGATACAATTAATCCGGTTTATATGTGTGTGTGAATATGTATAATTGTGGGTGTAAGTAGGATTAGAGTCATTAAATACGGAATGCAATAGATTATTGCTAGGCACATGATCCAACACTATAAGATGTTTGTCAAAAGACAGTAGGTGTTTAGTTTATTAAATAAAGGATTCTTGATCAATATATATGTTAATACATTCCCATATGACTATCAAGTAATGGCATGTGTAGGAAGCACTAAGAAGAATACTTTATAGTTGGACTTTATTATATATCATTTTTGAGTGTTTTAAATGATTTTTATTAATTATCGGAAAGTTAAAGTCGTACGTTAGAAGATTTTTTTCTTAATTTCTAAAGTAAGTAAATTTCGTAAGTTCTGGAGTCTTACAATTAGCAAAATAAGTTAAAACGATAATAAATGAAGGTGTTATATCTTGTTTAAACTATAACTTAACACTTGAATTGTGTGCGATGATCAAAGGTGATGGCTTTGAAGAACAAGGAATGTAATGAAGGAAACATAATAAAGAGAGAAGCAGAAGCCTCATGGAGCAACAATGGAAGCACAGAGAACAGCTCAGACATAAATCTGGAGTTGCCAAGAGAGACAACTACGACACATGTGAACACTATCAAAGACCTTTTCCCTTCATCGATTCGATCATCTGCACATCGTGATGATGACCAGAATCACGAAATAGTTCAAGAAGAAAGCCTTTGTAACATGTTCAATGGCATTGATGAAACGACCTCCTCGGCTGGTTACTGGGCATGGTCTGACCCAAACCACAACCACCACCACCACCAATTCAACTGATGCATCATCCTAAACCTCTTAAGTAAAATCATCATCATCATCTTCACAATCTATCTCTTTGAATTTGACTCTTTGGAATCATTGCTACTCTTTTTATATTTAAATTGTTCATTTTGTTTTCTTTGGGGTTTGTACTTTGTAGAGCATTGGTGCATGTATAGTGCGAAAATTTGTTGTTGCATTAATTTAATAAATAAAGTAAAATCTTTTTTTCTTTCTATGAGCAAAATACATTTTACTGAGATTAAAAATCATGGTTTCCTCAGCATATATATATTTTATATGGGTTGGTACGAATTAATTAAGAAAAAAAAGATATAAAAGTGAGAAAGATTCATATGCATGTGACTTCGAGTGGGATTCCAGCTCTGTCATTGACGTAACATGATCCATGACTTATATTATAATGCATAGAGTTTTAAAATAGTTTATCTTTGCAAGTTGCAATTTAAATCTCAATCTAATGGAACCATTTGAAAGAAAAAAACCCATGCGTCGACGTACAAACCAAATATTCACGTTCAAGCCAAAACAAAGTGTAAACTCATCCCCTGATCTTCACATATATATTCTTTGTTGGTTTAAAATGTTTGAGTCAAATCTATTCGATGGTTGTGAATTGTTGTTGTGAGCTAACTTTTTAAAATCACTCAGTCAGAGCTATCCTACATTACTTTAAGAAAGAAAAAAAACAATTTTGTCAACCAAATATGTGTCATGGTCACTATCGTATCCCTTCTTCAAATAATTACGTTGAAGATTGGAAAGAATGAAGAGTATTAAAAAGCAGACGTTCCAAAACACAAAGAAGAACAGACCAAAAAGAAGAAAACAAAAGTGGAAACAGTGAGTGTTTGAAAGAGTTCACTCTTCTTTTGGGTTCTTTCTCTTTGAGACGAATCTTGTTCGTCTTTTTTTTCTTTTTCTTTTATAATTAATTTAGTAATTTTTAGAAAGTAAGACTATAGTATTATACATACATGTTATTTAATAGATATCATTCATATCTACTCATAATGCTTTGATATATTTCTGTAACTATTTTTTAAAGATACATTTGTGATCATAACTAAATTTAACAAAATCTTAAAATAAAAGTACCTTCACAGTATTAGTAGTAGTAATACATTCCATTTAATTGTAAATTACAATTGATTTTAAGTATTCAATTGATGCAATTAAATATATGTAAATATGTATACTATATATGGCCTATGGGCAAGTTATTTGCTCCTCTCACTTTTTAAAGCCATTAGTTACTCCATGGTCGATTAATATTGGAAACCTCCTTTCAGAAACGCATCAGAAACCCTAATAGTTAGATTATTAGATATTGTCTTAATTTTTCCCTTTGTTTAATCCCAAGTCCTTGAGAATGGAGTGGATAATGGAAACATATCTCACTTGCTCAGGCGCCTGCTTGATCTTCCTGTTGAACTTCTTGAGTTTTTTCCCGAAACGCTCAAGACTCTTACCAGTCTTACCACTCTTGTAAGCATCCTCGAGCTGAGTGAGCATCGTCTCAGATTTGGTCAACAAAACCACCTCGTTTTCCAAGTTCTTGATGTTCGTTTCTTTTTCTTTCAAGTCCTCCTCGATCAAGTCCTTGGCTTTGTGCAAATCGTTTTCGATTAGGTCTTCGTTGATATTTACCGACTGATCTTTGTTGATATTTACCGACTGATCTTCGTTGATATCTACCGGTTGATGATCAGCCTCTGAGACATGTTGAAAGGCAATAAGGGCGACAACGAGAAGCACAAAGGAGATCTTTCCCATGATTTTTCTATTGATTAATTTTCCCTCAACTTAATTTGAAATAATTTCAAATTATATAGTTTTGTTAAAAGGAAAATATTTCGATGAGAGGAGTAAGTTCGTGTGTTTATTTCCTTGAGCATTTATAGTTTTGTCTCTGCGTAAAAATAGTATTGTAAAATGTATCCCATATTTTGATGGTCAACGGTATTGACTCCGTTACTTATTTTTCTTTGGTCACCCACAAAATTCGCAATAACAAAAAAAAAGGGGAAGTCAAAAAATAAAGATTCTTGATTTCTTCTATCTTTAGAGCTTTTTGGTATAACAGCCATGGATGAATCAACTAAATCAATTTATATATGGGAAGCTGAACAATTCAAAGCAAAACTTTCCCAAATAGGCCAAAGGACTCATGAGATAAATATAAACCATGCATGAGATTAAGGTCCTATATATGCAGTTGCCTCAAAGGTTTGCCTATAAGCACTGTGTAGGTCATATATATTTATTGAGAAATATAGGAGCTTGTTATTTTTTCCCTAATATAAAGTAAAATACTATTAGTTTTTTTATTATTACATCTCTAATTAATAAGTTACATAATGTTAGACCGCTGATTATAGTGATAAAGCTGGATTTTGTTTAAAACTCTGTATGGGAAATACAAAACAATAGTATTTTTTAGGGAAACAAAATTACAAAAGTTAAATTCTACAAAACGGTCACTAGTTTAAAAAAAAACAACGGTCATATAGTTGTTACTCGATATAGGGACTAGGGAGTAGTAGTTAATTTGGCATGTGTAATAGGGCGGATTAATTTCCCATATCTTCTAACCTATGAGGCTATGACTAATTGACTATCGAAGATTTTGTCGAGGAGTACATGATTGTGTATTTGTGTTGATCTGTATATTTCATGTTTTGATCTGTAACTCTATGAATTATATTCATATGGGCGATCTTAGTTTTCATTATTTTCTAAATTATTGTTAGTTATTTTTATTTTTTTTGTCAACTTTTGTATCAACAAACTATTATAATTAAAAATCGTATGGGAATATATTACGATATCATGAATAGTAAGTAGTATTAATATTTCATTCAATTGTATTAGATACAACATGATGCAACTAATATATATACCATATATGGGAGAATTATTCGCTCCTCTCACTCGTAAAAGCTAAACTCCATGGCCGAGTTCAAACCTCCTTTTAAAACACATAAAACCCTTAATCACACCCTAATATATATGATTTATTTGATCTTTGTGTGTGTCAATTCCTCCCTCCGTTTAATCCAAAGTCCTTCAAAATCGTTTGGATGATGGATTCAGATTTCTTCTTTTTTGCAGCTGGTGGTGCTGGTGCTTTCTTAAGGTTTATAATCTTGCTGAAGTTTTTGAGTTTCTTCTCGTAAGGCTTTAAGTTCTTGTCCTTTTTGTAAGCATCTCCAAGTTCATTCAACACCACTTCGGATTTGCTCAAAGTTTTCACCTCAGATGTCAAACCTCGAATGTTCATTTTCTTGGCCTTCAACTCTTCCTTGATCCTGGCCTCGGCTTTATGCAAGTCCTTTTCAAATGATTCACCCAAGTTTACCACGTGGCGAGCTTCGTAGGCGTGGAGAAAGGCCATAAGGGCCACAGCGAAAAGCAAGAAGGAGATCTTTGCCATGATTTAGAGCTCAAATCTTCCCCTTAACAAATCAATTTGAAAGTTTAGATTCAAAATAATTTGTTAAAGGCAAAGCGGCGAGAAGAGATGTGAGTTCATTTGTTTTGTTTTTTGGGGTATCTTATACCATTATTTGTGACTAATAATAGTATGTACGTAATTGGTTCCTCAACCTTCTTTGGTTATCCACAAAAATATTTTCTAAAGTCAGGTAATCCAAAATTTTTATATATTAATAGAAATTTACCTATAAAAAACATCAAATTTAACCTTCTACTTTTGGATAATGTATTTCGCGTAAAGGGCTACCACCGAAATAAAAGTTTCTTTCCCCTCATATATTTGAGGCAGCTGGAAGATTAACTTGCCTTCAACTTGAAACAATAATACAATGGCACATAAATCTTTTGTACTGTCAGGCCTAATTGTGGCTCTAGTCATCGCATTGGGATGCAACATCGAGGAAGCTGCAGCGAGAGACGTGAAGCTAGTGAAGCTCCGCGATGTAAAACCCGAGACCCTGAAAAAATTAAAAGGAGAAGAAGAAATAGAAGTCATGAAAGAAGAGTCCAAAAAAAATCTCCTAAAGGAAATTGAGAAGGCCAAGAAGATGCTTGGGGAGCTGAAAACGTTGAAGAAGGAATCAACTGGTGATATGAAAAGCGAATTGAGCTCTCTGGTGAAATGTGAATCGCTGCTTGATGAAATATCAGATTCTCTCAAGAACGGGAAGTACAACACCAACGAAGCAAACATATTCGTTGAGAAAGAATCATTCTTCTACAGAGCATGGAAGGAGAATGCTTATCACTCGGTGGTTCCGGAGAAGGAGAAAGAGTTCATGTCTACCGTTAAACGCATTGTCAAGTTGCTCAAGAAAACTTAGAACCAGAGAATCATCAGCAATATTTAATTACCATAATCATCTAGTAACCTTTTTTTCATTAATTAACAAAATAAAAATCTCGTCACACACACCAGACGCATATCTACATGTATGTATCAATGGTTATGATGATTGTAGTGTAACGAATCTTTTTGTAATTAGTAACTACACTATCTTTGAGCATGTCCAATTTAATCATTAAATATTATATCGTCATCGTCTAACGAATTAGTAGCGCATACTGTATATTCCCATGAAACTGACATTAAACTGACATCATATTTTTAAATGTCATATTTCGATTTTCAAAATTGAAAATATTACGCATAATGAGAATTTTTTTTTTGTTAAACATACATAACAAAACAAATCATATTTGGAAAATTCACGCAAAATAATCATATGTATTTGGAAAAATTATTGAGTATTTAATTTACCTAGTATTTATCCTCTTTACTATGATTACCAAAAATAAATAAATAAAAATAATCGCTGATTTTAGAGAAAATAGTTTTAAATAATAATGCTGAGATCTTCGACAATATCAGCAATATCTTAGCGTAATTGTTTTATTTTGTGTATGATCCACAAACACTTACCTGTGTGTTATTTGTGATTATTTATCTTGGTTGTGCCTTTTTCGTCATTCACGCACATGTTTTAATGATATTGTTAAATATGACCATGATAGATAATTAATTTCAAACATAGCAAATATTAATATAGATTTTTAACGTTTCAGTAAGATTTCGTCACTGAACACTAATCAATCATATCCTCTGCAGTTAAAATTATTATTTGGTATATATATACAAATGCAATGTAATATAAATTTCTTTGGTTTAGGGAATGTACGTTGGAGAGCGATTCTTTTGAATCTAGCTACCATGATATGCTTATTTTGTCAAGTCTTAAAATTTGTTTGTTTTTAATCGATCACCTTAATTCTATGTTTTTAATTGGTATTTCATATTTGCACAAAAAGAAGGAAAAAATGAACGAGCACAATCAAAACATACACAAACAAATTAGAGTTACAAAGTATCCAGCCGTTTCGCATATATTCTTTACACAGAGACTTTTATAATTTTTAAGAATAATTTCCATTTCTTTCCCCATGATTCTTTTTTTGTCAGTTCATATATAAATAAGAGAAATATAGGCCTAGGATACAAAGAGAAAAAAGTAGTAGTGAGCTTTATATATATTTTAGCATGCTTTTCCGACCCGGCAATCCAATGCTCCGGCGTATTTGGTAAGCTTTGAAACCGCGACACCATGTTTGGGCTTTATCATCTGTTGCCTAGAGTGCGAACACTTGAAATGAGGATTTCCAGACTCTCTGAAGTGTGCTCCGTTCAAGAAATAATCTTTCTCGGATCTCCAGTTCCAGTGTTTCCATTCACCTTCTGAAGCGTAATCCCTCTTTGTCACCTATATATATAGGGGCACATGTTTCTATTAGCTTTACAAAAATTAACCTCAAGATTTGATGCACGCCCTACAAATTAATGTTTCGTACCTCTCTGTAATGGGGTTTGTGAGGAGGAGCGATGAAACGGTTTCCATGGCTGAGAATGGTAGGACCTTGGCTACCTCCAATGGCGTAAAGCTCCCAATGAGTGTAGTCGTTGTTGACAACATGGACGAATCCCCATCGGATCCTAGGCATCCTCTGCACAAGTCCTTTACCAAAATGGTTGTAAGCCACTGTGACTTGCATCTTCTTGTCATCCTGGTTGTTGTCTTGTGCACCGAGCAACATCACCTATAGACAAAACCCACAAACATGACATGTTCATTTAATTAGTTAGCTTGAGTTTTCATCAATTATAATTAATTAGGGTTTCCTATGGTGAAAAGCTCACATCGTTGTGATGGGTGAAATGAGAGTTAGAGATGGTGATTGCGGTTGAGCCCATTATAGCGTCAATGAGGCCATCTTGGCATCTGGACATAGAAATGTGGTCAAGCCAAATGTTGGTTGCCCCAAAGATGGAGATCCCATCTCCATCAGCCTGTCCTCTTTGTCCAAAGTGGTTGATCGAATCTCTTATCAACCCGCCACTGCTTTTCACAATGTGATGGATGTGAAGCCCATGGATGATGATATTGTGCACGTACTGTATCGTGATACCCGCACCATATGCGATGTGCACGTTAGAGCCACGAGCATCGATCGTCTTGTGACTAGCAATCATCAGCTCTTGGCTTAACCTAATGCTCATATCGTGCTTGAATATGATCCAGAGCGGTTCTTTTTGTATCACAGCGTGACGTAGTGTCCCAGGTCTAGGGTTCACCGTATCATCGTCTCTGGGGCTCGTGACCACATAGATGCGACCGCGTTTGCCTCCCGTGACCTTGTAACCAAACCCACGGACGCAATGAACGAGCTTCTTGCGACGCTTGGCCCAGTCGGGCTGACAACGCCAGCATTTATCAATGGGGTTGCTTGCGGTGCAAGGTCCCCTTAGCTTGCTCCATTTTCCTCTTCCCCTGCGCTTACCGCTTAGGCTGCGCCTTGTGCTGTTTGTCGGACTAGAAATCATCTCAATGTCTTCCTCTTCCGCAGAATCGACCGCCTTGTCTTCCTCGGTCTCTTCGACATCGGTAGAGTTGCTGAAGATATACACCAAACCAAAAAAACCATTGTATGAGCCCAAATTCCTAAACCTTTTGTGAAGTTTGAACTAGAACAAATCGGGTCGAATGCAAAAACATATAAAACGGGCTTACTCGTAATGACGCTCGTGGAAGTGGTCGACGATATCATAAGGATCAGGATGATAAGCCATAAGGGTATGTTTACGAGCTTCGTTGGCCTTATTTACCCAGTACTCATCGGTCTCGGGAACATTGGCTCGTATGGTCGGAATGAAACTGGCAATACAAATCACACACACTAACTTCAAAAGCCTAGCCGTCTCCATTGAATATGATTACCCCTTTTTTCACACAGAAAACAATTTTTATATTAAATATTTTTTTTCTTAAAGGGGTAATCTTTATATATATATATATATATATTGAAATATATATGGAGAACTGCTAAGCTTTAAACATGGCTTTAGGTGGTTATTTGAGTTTTGGCCTAAAGCCTGTTTATTTTGGGTAGATGAATCGTATTGCGAAGTTTGAGAAACGTCAAGGTTGGTGTTTAAATAATATAATGAAAAGTTGAAAAGAAAAGTTGACTTCTAGCTATATTTAGAAAGTTTGTCCGTTATGTATGGGACGCCACCATATATTACTTGTGGACAGGTTTCTTTGTTTCTTCTTTTCAAGTATTGAATTTGCCCATTTCCCCCCTTGTTTTGTTTCTTTTCTATATTTGGTCTGCCAAGCTTTCCAACTGATTTTAGCAACACAAACAATCACTTTCTAATTCGCATTCATGCATTTTGAAGGCACTGTCCTGTCAGCTAGAATACTAGTTATTGTCAACAAAAAAAGGCATAGTTGTTGTTGACCTAAAAATCTGTATATGAATCAATCAATAATAAATCATGATTTGTCTGGAATTTGAAGTTGTTTTTTTTTGAATCCTAGTAATTTCGTTGACTTACCTCGGAAAGACATTTTTGTAAGTGATCGGTGAGCCTTTAATTTCACGTCGTAATAGTTTATGTTTTGTACTAATCTTGTTTCTTGGAGTAGTTAAATAAGATGAGTGACAATTTAATGGGGAAAAAATTAAACGATTTCCTCATTTTTATGCGAGGTAAGAAAACTGAAGAGGAAAGGAAACGACGCCGCTTAATAGATAGATGATTGATACTGGAGGTCCGGAGGAGATACTAGGAGTATTTTATTTTAGTATTGGTCAGAGGGGAATAAATAAATAGAATGGACGGCTGTGGATAAGGAAAACTGAAGCAGACAGTCTCCATCCTACGGCTCATAGAATTTTGCTTGATTAACAGGAAAAAAAAAACTCTATTCTGAGATTAATCAGGGAAAAATATATTTTTTTTAATAAAATAAAATAAAAATTAGGGTTTTCTATCAAATCTCTTATACTTGGAGAGACGACGCCCCCCACACATCTCCTCCCCCAAGCTCTGTCTCTCTCTCTGTTCCGATTCGAACCTCCTCGAACTTTCTTTCTTCCTTCCACAGAGAAGCAACAATGGTGAAAGGTCCTGGTCTCTACACCGAAATCGGCAAAAAAGCCAGAGGTATTTTATTTTATTCTCTTTCGTTCGTTGAATTGAAACTGTTTGTGCCCTAGACGATCTAATTAGGGTTCCGTTTGTCTATGGCTTCCTGAAATTTCTTATCATTTTATGAATCCTTTGTTCTTCTCTTCGAGACTTTTTTTCATCTAGATGCATGCGTAGATTTCAATCGGAAAGAGAGACTCAAATGTGATGGATTTCGATTATTATCGGTGCTGATATATTGAGTATCTCCCTGTCCCCTTCACTCGTCTTCCCTCGAATTTGGTTTCGATTTGTTCATCGTTGGTCTGCTTTGCTTTGATTGTCAATTTCAATACTGTAATCTCTCTCTCTCCCTCTGTCTCTTATGTTTAGCGTTGTATGTCTAATTGTTGTGTACTTGCAGATCTTCTTTACAGGGATCACAACAGCGACCAGAAATTCAGTATCACCACCTACTCTCCTGCCGGTGTTGTAAGTTTCTTCACTTCTTGTTTTTTTCACTCTCTCTCTGAGATTTTATTTTCTAGATGATTGGTTTGTAATTGAATCGAGTGTGCTTCTACTATTGTCTTACTGATTAGCTTTCAGTTTACGTCTGTGAGATATGTGTTGAAATCAGCATTGCCATTTACTTCTTTCTTTGTAGGCCATCACCTCATCCGGAACTAAGAAAGGTGACCTATTGTTGGGAGATGTAGCTTTTCAATCCAGGCAAAAGAATGTTACTACTGATTTCAAAGTTTGCACTGATTCTACCGTAAGTACATACCTCTACCCAATGTCATCTCCTTTTCTTTTTTTTTTCTTTTTGTAATTTGAGTTATAGTTTCCTCTTTGTTTGCTGGATTACTCACCTTATAATTTTGTGTGTTTTGGTTTCAGGTCCTGATCACTGCCACGGTTGATGAGGCTGCACCCGGACTGAAGTCAATCTTCAGCTTCAAGGCTCCTGACCAAAATTCTGGCAAGGTATTGTGTTGTGATAACTACACAAACATTTGTCTTTGCATAGTTTTCAGGCTTCATCAGTTGAGAGTTAGCTTCACGTTTTTTATCCTGTTTCATCTTTTGACCAGATTGAGCTGCAATACTTGCATGACTACGCTGGTATCAGCACTAGCATGGGATTGACTCAGAACCCAACTGTCAACTTCTCTGGTGTTATTGGCACCAATGTCTTGGCTGTTGGTACAGATGTTTCATTTGACACCAAGTCTGGAAATTTCACCAAGATCAATGCTGGTTTAAGCTTCACCAAGGATGACCTAATTGCCTCCCTTACCGTGTAAGTGATTTTTAGTGCGACATTTGGATTAAATAAGGTTTTCTCATTGATTTCTTCTAATACCCTTATATTTTTCTGCTTGTTAGGAATGAGAAAGGCGATCTATTGAATGCGTCGTACTATCACATTGTGAACCCGCTTTTCAACACCGCGGTTGGAGCAGAAGTGAGCCACAAGTTCTCTAGCAAAGACAACACCATAACTGTGGGAACACAGCACTCGCTTGACCCCTTGACCTCTGTGAAAGCACGTGTCAATAGTGCGGGCATTGCCAGTGCACTCATTCAACATGAGTGGAGGCCCAAGTCATTCTTCACAATCTCCGGAGAAGTCGACACAAAGGCCATTGACAAGAATGCTAGAGTTGGATTGGCCCTCGCACTCAAGCCTTGAAACTGAGATGGAAGAAGAAGTTGCTATAGCTTTTTAACTAGTTTCTTTCTACGTTCTGTTTTGCTCTGCTTGGCTCATGGCTACTACTGATCTTTCCCATTTTCTTGTTGGATTGTAGAAGAATAAAACTTTGAAAAAGGATCATCTTGAGATGGATGTGGTGAAACCCTTAAAAAAAAATCTCTTTTGTTTCTCTTTTAATTTCTCTTTTAATTTCTCTATCACTCGGTTCAGCTACAGCTTCAGCCTCCAGGTATGAAAACTGCGCACAGATGGTTATGTGCGTCAAGTAAGTGGACCAGAGAGTTGAATGAGATGGGCTTCGTTTCAGGCCCACGCGTTTTGTCGATAAGGTAAAACTTGGTAGTAGCCGCAAAGTCCACCGGACTCGATGATTTGATTTTTCTCTCGCAAGTCGCAAAGTGAAAATTTATGGTATAAAATATTAAGATACATACAAGTACAGAGGATATCGGATACAAGCGTTTGTTGTAGTCACACAAAACGAAAGAGATAGGGGTACAAGATGACAAATCACAATCAGCACACCGTTACATTAATTAACTTTAAAAAGATACAATACAGACAAGAAGACGAAGACAAATTTGACTTGAGTATGTTCTGTCGTCTACTAGGCATTGTTGGCCTGTAATAATCCATTTCGTATCTGCGTTGCCACGTCAGAAACTGCGCCGGGACCGTGAGGGATAAACACCGCCGAGGATTTGGAGGTTGCT
This sequence comes from Capsella rubella, assembly GCF_000375325.1. Lineage (NCBI taxonomy): Eukaryota > Viridiplantae > Streptophyta > Magnoliopsida > Brassicales > Brassicaceae > Capsella > Capsella rubella. The sequence goes on along the minus strand of NW_006238921.1, from coordinate 279,578 downwards.
CCGATATCTCTCATTGTGTCAAAGTACTGAGTCATCATCACCATGTCCAACACATCTTTCGCTGACGTCCCTGGCACGTTTCCGGCGAACCCTAGAACACTGTCTCTCAGACCGTCCACGATCGCTTGCCTCTGTCGAGCGATTCCGAGCCCCGACAGGTACTTCGACTCAGCTTCACCTTCTGCTCTCTTGATCTGAATGATTTTCTCAGCCTCTGCTTTTTCATTCGCAGCCACTCTCATCCTCGCCGCTGCAACAATCATTTTGTTTTTGGAGATTTTAAAACCAAATACTAACTAAAAAAGTATTCAACAGGGTTTTCAGATTTGGGGACTTACCGGCGTTGATTTCGTTCATGGCACGTTTAACCTGTTGATCAGGCTCGATGTCGATGATTAGGGTTTGAAGGATCTCATAACCATAAGCAGTCATGGCTTTGTCTAGCTCTTCTTCCACTGATTTGGCGATCTCATTCTTCTGCTCGAACACATCGTCCAAGTTCAGTTTTGGAACACATGCTCTGATCACTGAGACCCCAGAAACAAGACAAGAATCAATCATTTGACCGGAAAAATATTTATCACTTTCCTAGACAACAACTTATAATAATACTCTGTATCGAGAAGGACAAAGAAGAAGATACCATCAAAGACGTAGGCTTTGATTTGGGTGTTTGGGTTGCTGAGTCTGTAAAAAGCATCACTTGCCTTGTCAACCAAGACCCTGTATTGTATGGATGCAACCACTGTCACAAACACATTGTCCTGTTTCAGAGTCAAAAGATGAATTAAATTAGAAGAGGAAGGAGATTTGTAAATTACAAATGTGTGTTTAGAAATATGTTACTTACCTTAGTTTTGGTTTCACATTGAACATCGAGTTGCTGGAGACGGAGAGTTAGCGTACCGGCGACGTAATCACCGATGACCCAGGGAACAAACTGGAGACCTGGATTAAGAACTTTTTGGAATTTGCCAAACCTCTCCTTGATCGCCACATCCGATTGCTTCACAAGCACGCAACAGAAAAGATTCCCCATTAAAATCTTACAAACAAGTAAGAATTGAAGATTCTATATGTTTCAGCCTCTTTTATCTTTGCCTTTGTCTCTCTTTCTCTCTGTGTGTAAGTTTGTGGAATAGAGGAAAGTCGCAGGAGGGGTATCTATATAGATAAGATGAAGAAGATGATCATGCCAAGATGTCATGTAATAACATTCCTCGGAAATTTCCTTTTTAATTATAAGATATTCAGTTGTGTGACATTTTCATCCAAGGGTTGAGTACTATTATTATATCTTGGAGATTATTAAACTTGATAGATACTTCTTTTTGGTTAGATTTATACTTGGGTTTAAAGCAAAAATAAAATGTCCTTTTATATGTCATTTTGCAATGTAAGAGACTAGAGAGGGAGATTAACATTTATTTGAAAAGTCAAAGAAAATGTCACAATTGAACAATTATTAAGATATGCCAATACAAAAACTAACAATGTGGTCTCTTCTATTATATAGCTGTTATTCGTATGGTTTCTTGATAATTAAAAATTAAAAAGATTGTTGTTATATTATAATATATAGTATTTTGTTTGAATATCATTAAGTTGTATTTGTTGGGAAAAGGTGGAGGGGATTACCCAACTTTTGGATGGATTGGATACTTGGAAGTTGGAACGGTCCATTAATCTTTAATAGTTGAACTTGAATGTATTACTACTAGTATGTATGTAATGTTTTAAACTAGTATTTGATAAAAGTTTAAGCAAGAAATATTCAAATCAAACAAAATTCGACAAAAAGTAAGCAAATTAATTGTTTTTTTTTTTGATCAAATTAATTGTTTAAACTATACATACTATAAGTTCTTTTGAAATAAAAGTCGTTGGTCCTTGCGGCTCGCATGAAAATGGATCTTTTTCCCAGTTTTGAGAAATTGAATAATAATTTTCACGTATGGAAAGTTGTCATAATGACATGTTTCTTGTTTCTTGTATTTTAATAATTCGATTGTCTATGTGAAGGGACAAAGTAGATAAGTCCAAAAAAAACTCATAAAGAGGATACAAATTCAAACTTTCAAAGCAAAAATGTCACCTAAACATTTTCCAATACTTTTGTTGATTGATACATCGTAGGTATCTTATTATACTAGTAGTAGTAGTAGTAGTCGTAATTGATAAGATAGATGTTGCGTATTGGTGAAGCGACTGTGAAAAGTGAAAACGACTTGTAATTGTAAATAATAATAATACATAAAAACAATTTATACAATAGACGAAGAAACATAACGCCACAAAAGGTAAATAGACGTACGTACAACTTTGGGATCGATCGTCTTCGGAACAAATCTTTTAAAAATTGCCTTTCCTTAAAATCATCATCCGGTTAAGAATATCTTCTAGATCGGTTTTTTACATCTGTTAAAAATAAAGACGTTTGCTTGAGAGTGCAAGTGCAATATATAATCTAAGTAGTTGCACCTTTAGGCTTAGGAGACGGAATCTGATGACGATAAGGTGAGGAACCAGCTTGGCCATGAGGACTGGACAGAGTCCGAAACACTGGTTGCCCGTTTCTTGACCCGAATCCACGACCCGACCCAGACCCTGACACAGCTTTCAAACGTTCTGCTTGCATAGTCTGGAAGTAGTAAGACGTGCTAGCCATGTCCTTGAGATGTGGGAGAGGCTTCAGGACTTCCACCACTTCACTCATTTTCGGTCTTATTTTGGAGTCACGGCTTAGGCACTGTGCTGCAAGCTGCGTCACTTTTTGGGCCCCTTTCACGGAGAAATGACCCTCAAGCCTCGGATCAAGTAGCCGGTAGAATCTTCTTTTGTCCAGCAGATGTGGTCTCGCCCATTCAACCAGGTTGTGTTCACCATTTGGTCGGTTTTTGTCCATAGATCTTCTACCAGTCAGCATTTCAAGAAGAACCACACCAAAACTGTAAACATCGCTTTTTGATGTCAAGTGGCCTAAGGAGTAAAAAAGAGGACAGTAGTTATACATACAATCTCAAAGTAAACAAAACTGATGCCCGTTTCACCATGGTACCACTTTGCATCAACAAAAGAAAATTAATGAACATTTTGATGTATATGTATCAAATGGGCCGTGTCCAACTCAGTTTCTAACTTTCTATAGTCAACCATACAGAGAAGGAATAAGCAGAGGAGTGAATGAAATGCAAAACCGAAACAAGACTTACCAGTCATTACATACTCGGGAGCAGCGTAACCATAGGTGCCCATGACTCGAGTAGACACATGGGTTTTGCCTTCATCAGGAGCATCTTTGGCAAGACCAAAATCTGATAATTTAGCATTGTAGTCCTGAAATTGGGAAATGGTTAGACTTTATAGGCAACGAAACAGACGTACATATATAGATGTTGATTTAGAGGAGAGGAAAACATACTGCATCCAATAAAATATTTGAGGTTTTGAAATCTCGATAAATGACCGGTTTTAGAGCTTCTTCGTGAAGGAAACTGAGACCCTTTGCAGCACCTAATGCAATCTTCATTCGAATTGACCATGGAAGAGGCAACGACCCTTCAATAGGAAGCACAAGTTAGTTCACAAAGAAAAGATTTAACATCAATTATAACTGAGAAGATAAATCATACAAAAGCATTATGCCCTTTTATACACACTTTATACACCAAAGAATCTTAAAACTAGAACAATGGATTTATTGATTCGTGGTTTAATATAATCAAGCAATATAAACAATCTAATTGCACTAGGTACCAATGTTCCAACTTTAGCTATATAGAGTCTAGGGTTCCAACTTTAGCTATATAGAGTCTAAAGGTTCCAACTTTTCCAATATGGAGCAGAAACATCTTTAAACTTGTTCCAAATCGAAAACATAAAAAAGGAAAGAATTTAACATGCGGGAAAAGAATATAAGGTTTTCCTTACTTCTGAAAAGGTGATTCTCCAAACTTCCTCGGGGCATAAACTCATAAACCAGCAGCCTTTGATCATCTTCGATACAGTAACCCACCAGTTTAACAAGATTGGGATGGAGAAGATTACCGAGATAATTAATCTCAGCCTGCAAACACACATACAGGAACCTTTAGTTGTAAGCTCAGTTTTAACAGTTATGGAAAAAAAAAACAGAAGGAAAGATCTTACAAGCCACTCTTTATGACCCTGAAGTCCATCAGGATTTAAGGTTTTGACAGCGACAGTGAGGCCAGTGCCAGGCTTAACAGGAGCAGTTCCGTTCTCCTCGACCCACCCTTTAAAGACACAACCAAACCCACCTTCTCCGAGAAGACTTTCGGGTCTGAAATTTCTAGTTGCCAGCTTGAGATCAATGAAAGTAAACTTCTTAAGGTGAGAATAGATCTTAAGTTCTTCACTGATCATTGGAGTGGACAAAGAGCTTTCTGCATTGCTAGTAGTAGTTGTAGAAGAGACAGGGCCAACCGGTTGATCATTTGATTTCACAGTAGCGGACTTACTTCCCTCTGTTAAGCAAAACAAAAAAAAGTCAATACAAAACCATCCGATAGTCCTTGCTACAAATCTCAAGAAGGCAACATGACTAGAGCTTCAAAGCAAAAGGAGAAGGAATCAATTTCAAATTGGTTTAGCTGAAATCCTCAAAGTTAGGTGAACCAACCACAAAGACATTTCAGGTTCTGCTGTAAGTTTGTCAAATGGGGGAAAAAACCCTAGGTGGGAAACATAAGTCATGTGACAAATATAGAAACAAGAATCCACAAAAGTTAAGAAGATATAATGTGAAAGGAAAGGTTTTTATGAACTCAACGGCACTGAAAAACCTACAAGGAGCTGGAATTGCAGAAAGAGAGAAAAGAATAGGGGGGGGGGGGATACCAGTGGTTGAAGAGAGACAGAGAGAGCTATCAACGTCTGATGTAGAAGGCACGCAACAAACCATAAACCTAAATTTGACCCAACAGCCATTTGGTTCATCACATTGACTGTTCCTGACATTGTTGGCGTTCTTCTTCTTCCTCCTCCTCTTCTTCTTCTTGTCGCTCTCATTAGCTTTCTCCGATTGCCAATTCTCCATAACTTTGATAGAATCTAAATCCATCTCTCCCCCTCCCCAAAAACCAGTGATACTCGAGAAAGACGACAACAACAACAACAAAAAGGACGGAACTTGATCAGACCAGGAAACAAGAACAGAAACCCTACAAAATCCAAGCGAATTAGAGAGAGAGGGAGAGAGAGAGAGAGAGCAATCCCAGTTCTTGTTGTTGTAGTAAGATTCACTTGTAGGAAAGAAAAAAGAAAGGAAGAAAGGAGGGGAGGGGAGGTGGCGTAACTTTAGTCAAAAAGGGAATTGATGTCTGTGGAGAGATGTGCAGAGAGAGAGAGAGAAGAAGAAGAGACGGGCAGCTAAGCGGGCAAGAGAGAGAGAGAGAGAGTTAGCAAACAAACACATGCCCCATTCTCTCTCTCTCTCTCTCAACAACAACAGTTACAAAACGCATATTTCGTATCCCCACCCTCTTTTTTTTCTTTCCTTTCTCCATTATTCCTCAAAGTAATTAATTATTCACGGACATTTATTCCTATTGTTAATTTTCTTACATATAATAATCATTATTCTTAATTTTGTTCTTTTACAATCAATTTCTTACCAAAAATTATATCACATTTATTACTTTTTCTTCATGTTTTTAGATTTTACCAAATAAAAACAAGTAGAAAATCTATTGAGATTCTACAGAGATGATTATGATGTAACATTTAATTTATCTGTGCTTCTTTCGAAAAGAAGCTCCTCCCTAATCACATTGCTTTTATTTTCACTTTCTTCTTTTTCGATACAAGTGAAACTTAAACATTTTTTGATTTTTGTTAATTAGTTTTTACGGAAAATGACAAAATCATTATATTGTTTTCTTAAAAAATTCGGTGATTGGGCAAAACAATTCCCATCTCTCTATATCAGTTTATGTTACATGTAAAGTAATAGGATTGCCTAAGATGATGATACTTGAAAGAAATTTTTAAAAAACAGTGCTCATTTATAGAACGTCACGGGTGACTCATTCATGTTCCATGTAATCATATCTTTATTCAAACCCAACTGCACAAGTCCCTTTCAACTATTTTGACTATATATATATATACGAGTCTAGTACCATATAGTAATGCTGAATAAAGAAACAACAGCTATATTCCATTTCATTTTCTAGCATCTTTGGGACTTGAAAGATAAATAATAAGATGACTAGAAGAAAGAAACTGCACAAAACAAAGCATGAGCAAATTTAAGTAGCAAACCAAAAACATAAGACAGTAAAAACGGTTTGTTCTGCCCTTCAGGTCCTTCCATTAGAGGATGATGAGTTCTTATAGTTGTGGAATAGGTTAACCAGACGCTCTAGCACCGCCGCGCTTTTGGAGAAGTAACCGGAGAAACCAACCGGAGTTGACGCCGGAGGGAAATCTTCTGGCGGCATGGCAAAAGGACGAACCATTTTCTCCATCGTCTCGAGGGTTAAACATGAACCAACCTCTTGCAGCCTCTCTGGCCCCATTATTGGAAGTGTGTGTTCCCTTAGCAACGACTCTGCCTCGTCGTCATTATTCTGCATTTTGTCACAACAGTTAGTATTTTCAAACTGTTCCCTTAATTAGTTATACAAAAAAAACAATAACCCTTAAATTGCTCTTACCTCTAATGGAGACAAGTCAGCTCCACGGCTAAATGTAAGTTCAATGCGGAATCTCTTCGGGTCTTCAAGTGATACCTGCACCAAATTTTATGGATTCAGAAACTGATCAAGGCCATGCATATGTTGAAAGCATATGATGTGAGAGAGAAAGGGAACCTCAGTGTTCTCAAATAGCCGTAGGACAATGTAACTCATGTAATCAAGTTCTTTAGTTTTACAAAGACGTTCCAAGGCGTTTTGGCAGATGAGACTTTCTTCTCCTTGAAGTGATTCATCCAGGTTACAGTATCGAAGGACATTCATCAGCGAATGAATATGTGATTCCTGTTCCAGTTCGTACAACGCAAAAAAAAACATATTAGTTTTCACTCAAGGACATACTTTTAAACAAGCAATGTAGTAAGGAGGAAACTTACAGATGTGAAGTACAGTCGAGTCCTCACATGGCGTTCAGGTGTCTTCACATTTGCATACCTAAAACGCAATGAAAAGCAATTAGTAGATAACACTCGAGTAAAATTCTGAAACCGAGGACAGTATATAAGAGTGGTAGGGAAAGCAAAGAGCCAAGGACTATTACTTTGGATCTAATCGGTATTTGGTTTCTTTATCATCATCTTCATCTTTATCACCTGTGCCAGGTCGTCTCAGTTCATCGCTATTGATAAAAAGCTTTGGTTGACTATTTCTATCTTCTTTTTGGGACGCAGATAATGACAATGAGACTTGTTCTTGGCTTTCTTTCAGCTCAGCAACGCTCATTGCTTCTTCTCGAGTATTCCTCAAGTCAATCAAGATTTTCCCCATTAAGCGACGAGCAATCTTTGGTTTTAATGGAAACAAAAATTATAGATTTAATTAGTTGTGAGATCCTCTGAAAAAAAAGTCTGAGAGAGGAACATAACTACATGTAGCTAGAAATTGTCACCTTTGAACCGATTTTAAGCTTTTGTTGTGGATTGATGCCATACTCGTTTGGGATGACACCATCTGCAAGCAACTGCAACCACATAACTTAGTTATAAGTGAGCACAGTCAGCCAACCATGCATGCAAAATAAAGATGTATCAAGAAAAGTCATAGTTTCAATCACGCAGACTATTAATAAAAGTTTCAGGAACAAGGGAAGAGAAGTTCAGTTTGTTTACCTGTGCAACCTTGAAGAGTTCATCTAATCCTTTTAGATCGAGATGGGAATTATGCAACAGGTCGTACCTGGTGAGAATAACACATAACAGCATATAAAGAAACAAGTAAATAAAGCTAGGTGTAAGTCTAGGGATACGCCAACAACACTTAACACAAAACTTACTTGCATGAATCATATACATCTGGAATCTGTGTGATGTCAAATCGGCTGCAATTAAACTCAACTATCAGTGCCACTCACAAAACTCTACCGGAAAGAAAGATAAAAATTTGAGAAGCATTACTAACTCAAAGCATAGCTAGATCCAAATCCGATGATAAACTTACTCTTTTCTTTCATTGTAGAGATCCCTTGCGAGTTTTATCCACCGAGCAAACATCAGAAGGAACCCTTCACTACCACATGGTAATCCAGAAGCTATCCTATCACTGTCAATATTTGTCTTCCCAAGGGCCTTTGCTTGATCATATGGTGGAATTATATCATATGGCTCAGTGAGGTTCTCGTCTTCATCCATTGCAAGTAGTCTTACTTGCTCAGTCACATTCTTAGTTAATTTCACCTAATTATTTGCAAAGTAATTCAATACATTAAGAATTTATCTTCTAGACTCCAGCAATCACTTGTACGAGGGAGAAAATGGAAGATAAAATCAACTGTTAAATAAGATGAATGCACTCAGTGCACAAAGCAATATAACGGTGTTGTGCAAACAAACTCAGAAATGGTTGGTGATCTCTTACACATTAGCAATAAGCTAATATATGATGGAAAAGTGTGAGTACCAATTCACGTAAGAGTTCATGAGCGTTAGGAGGCAGTCCAGCTCCGTCAGTCATCCAAGGGTATTCTTCAGAGGAGACATGTTCATCTATCATCTTTGTTCCAGACGTTACAATCTCGTTTAATCTAGCCTGGGCAAGCAAGTAGAGAAACCAAAATTGTTAAACTAGTCCAAAAAATCATTTGAGGAGGCTTTACTTATATCCCCTTCTAGAAAATAGTAAGGTCTTTTAGTAACAGATTGGATCTTGTTGGCCACAAGCAAATGATTCAGACGAGTTGCACAATAAAGATGGCTCATTAATCATCATACAAAGGGACAAACCTTAGCCGCTTCCATTTCAATGCTGGCATTATCAAGACCATCCAACATGGAAGAATCCTTGCTAACCAAAGAAACCTAGAGAAAAAATATAAGAAAATTAGTGATCATATGACATTGCAAAGCACCACGAGATCTCAGTGAGAGAAATAGAGCAAACCAGGATTGGTGTCAACTGGCCTTCTAAGTCGAGCAGGCCTTTAGCAAAAGCCGCTGCAGACATCTGTCAACAATGCAAATAGGTATTGAAGCTTGTCGTATATGTTCAAAAGCTGAATATCATCTTCACTACTAAAAGCGTAAAGCTGTACCTGAACACGTCCCTCGTCAGAGCTGTAAATTTTAAGGTCATGACGGTATGTACTATGGAGACGAAGTAAACCAGTCCCTTCACCTGCAATCATATGCGATTTAATCACTAAATACTTAGAAAAGGTATTGATCATCACAAGTCAAAAAAGTGATTCAGATAGAAAGTAACAAATAAAAGTAGATCAAGTTCCCTCACCTGGATACATATTGTTTCGAAAGTATCTACCAAGTTCTTCTGCCTGCAGACGAAGCACACATAAAAAAAAAAAAAAAAAATTAGACAAGAATACACCAACGGCCTGCAGTTGTGTAGATAAGATACCTTTATTTAGCAACAAAAACCTCGAATTTTGCAATGTATATTATATTATATTCTGATACTGAATGGTAGTAGTGTACCTGCTTTCTACCAGCGTGTGTTAAAACACCACCGTATTTCAGAACCATAAGGGCCTCTACTGGTCTTTCTTCTTCGCCTTCACCATCACTTTTTGGTATTTTAACCCACTTCAGCGGCTTCAGTTGAACCTTCCTGTATATACCCGAGAAATGTCCACCCTGCATATCAAAGTTCAATCATATGAGGGAGGGGTTACAGAGGAAAAGCCACTCCCAAACAGAACCTGTACAAAATTCCCAGATATATCTTAACATCAAGTCACCGTATAGCCAAAAACAAGAACCTATGACAGTAACAGCAGCTGGCCGTGAAGTTAAATCCAGAACAGTTATTATGTAATTCTTCCTAGGACTATATCCTCTCCAGTGACATGAAACTTGATTTCAAAGAATGCAGCACATAGAAACGGGAAAATAACAAATATGTCGAGACACACAACCTCTTCAAGAACTGCTTTGACTTGCCGAAGCTTCTCAGCATGTTCAAGGTCTTCTGCATCACTATCACTTTCACGACCTGGTCTAAAGATAAAAAAAGGAAGACCATAAGATTCTACCAGATTTCAACGGAAAACACAATTACTACAGCAGTAAACTAAGCATGCTACTATGTTTCTAAGAAAAAATTGATGGGACAGACATAATGTTACTAATTATTAGGGAAGATAAATGCTGCATTGGACATGTTTTTGGTAACAAGAGACGAATAACAGAATAAGTAAGTTCAGGGTTCTACCTTGTACGGGGAACTAGCATTCTTGTAGCATCTAATAAATCTTGCAACTGGACGGCACTTTTAAGTTTGGTCTGAAAAAGGGCAAAAATTGACATAGTATAAGCAAATTAATCAAGGCAAGATGAAGTTGATGACAGGAACTAGGAAGTCCTGAGCCTCTCACCTCAGCTCTTGGCTTTCCACCATTGTACTTCAACATTAGGTTCAATAGTTTTTCCTCTGTAACTTTTAGTTTCACTTTCTGTTTGGGAGTTCTATCTCCACTTTCATGCAAAAAAAAGTTTAACACGTCTCAGATCATGGCTAAACAGAGAGAAGGATAAAAGGAACAGGTGATTATACGCTAGAACATACTGTCGAACAACAGCAATGACACAACGTAGCTCTTCTGACTGCCCAAAAGTGCCGATGATGCCACTTCCTTGGCGAGTAAGTCCTTCATTAGGTTGTACAGGTTCATTCACCTTCCATGGCAAAGTGGGAGGAAGAGTCGATGAAAGATGAGGAGCCTTTGCATCCAAACACATTTTCCTTAGCACACAAGCAGCATCGTCGTAATACCTTCCAGTACAAGAGATTTGTGAATATTTTAAGAGAGAAGTAACAGCATGCCAGTCTAAAATCTATTTCAGCATTCCACGTTGAACACAGAAAATAAGAACGAGGTTCATAACTATCTGGCATCATTTATGCCAGAACAGAAGATAAGACAGAGTTGAATGCTAGCTTACTTGTATGAGTTCTTCACAAAACTCCATCCATTTACATCACAAACATATGAACAGCCCTCAGATCGTAGAAGGTCAAATCCACAGACCTGGAAATGTGAAATTGTTTGAAGAATTTGAAGAAATTACTATGTCGTTGCACGAAATTCCTAACGACCATTATAAGGGATTACAGCCATGTAAGACATAACGAGAGCCAAAGAATTGGATTCCAATTTACCGCTTGCCTAAATGCAATGCAAACTTCTCTAGCCATTTGCTTTTCAGCAGGTGTAAGCAGTACTGGATATCTTACCTGTTCAATAGATTAAAATAAAATACTGATCAAAATCTAAACCTTTACGAAACATGGGCAATGTAGCCCTTTAAAAATGAGGTATATTAGGTTCCATATATGTAACTGTTGGGAAATGATTTGGAGACATACTTCCTTCCCATCTGTATTCCTCATGACAACACCATCTACAACAGGCGACTTTCTTGCTTCAGCATGTGCGTATTCAGGACCCACTGTGTAGACCTGTGTATACCAGGAAGATTGTTAGTTGAGAACTCATGAAAGCTAAGTTCGTGCACAGCAATAGGATTCACATAAGCTCGCGGAAATTCATGCAGCAAGCATATACTATAATATGTATGCCAGCAGAAAAAACATAGGACAATTGCATGGCAACCTTCTGCACTGAGAACACTTGATACCAAGTAACTGTACAAAAGTATTCTCAGAAAGGTAAAAGTTGTCCAAAAGATGGGATTGAGAATGAACATATCGAAAAACGTGTAGATGGAAAAGGATCCCAACCTTGACATCAGTTCCTCCGGTGGCCATAAACTCCTCGTATATATAAGAACCTTCTCTCCTTACCCTTCTGACGTCAGGATGAAATTCACTTGATCGGTTCCCAATCTACAGTAAATTGGGAACAAACAAAGTAAATGAAGCAGAAAAGGATTTAATCCGAGAAATACAATAGATTATTACGAAAAATAACCAGTTCAATACAGAGCATATAAGTTCTGCTAAAAATGACGCAGTACCTTGCGAAACAATTCTTTCATGCCACCACCTGCCGAGCTAGGGTAGTATATCATTATACTATGGTCATCTCCTATACACGCATAAAGAATGTCAATTGTTAGCCGATAATTAAACAGATCTGCTAACCACTAGGATATCCAGTATCATATAACAACCAATTACATTAATGAGAAAACAGCCTTTGATTATATTCAAATTAGTTGCTGGAAGAAACAGATCAACACACTCAACCAATTTCAGGTAACTCTATTAGTTACATCCCGCATAGAAGAAGATAGAGATCGATTACAACTTTCAAAAAGGTGAAATTTTTTTGTAATCAAATATCAAAGAAATAGAGAAAACTTCTATGATTATGTTTGAAATTTCGACTTGAGCTAATGGATGGATAGCTAATAAGTTTCCAGTGAGAAGAGAGCCAGAGGCAAGCTCACCATTGACAGGCTTTTCCACAAATGGCTTCCAGAAGCGCTCACCATTGACCTCAACAAAATCTTCTTCCTCGACAAAATAATCAAGGTCTTGATTTGGTATCGTTCTATTGACACAAGCATACCTAGGAACTGGGATGCCATACATCTCAAGGTGCTGTAGATGCACATAAGTAAATCTTTTTATTAGTAAATGGAGATAGTAGGCAGCTCTTCTTTGTCACTAGCGCTGAACCACTTTGAAGAATTATCCAAAGTGCACAGAACCAACTATATTGAGTTTACAATGCTTACCTCATACACCTTCCGGCGATCATGAAGAAGATACTGCGGATCAAGTTCATTCACTAAAAATGGCCTGCATAACAGAAGATCGAAACATCACACCTCAGAAGCCAAACTCATATAATTTTTCACCAAGAACTAAGGTAAGACAGGTTTTTTTATTGAGGCAAGAGCGAGAAATGAAAAGGTAGAACTCACTTTCTTAAAGCAGCATATGCCTGAGCCTTTTCAAGAGGATATCCAGAGGAATGAAAAGCAATCAAGCAGTCACAAATGGGCCAACTGAAACAGCAAACCTTGTGGTAAAGTTATGATTCCAGAATATACTTTGTACTTGAAATATATTCAACAACACTTTATCCTAATAAACTAATAAAGAATCATGCATAACCGGAATAAACGATAGTACAAGAAAGTAAAAAGCCAAAACTGAGCTCTAAGTCGTCCAGCATACCTTTCTATGGGATCTTCAAGTATAACTTTATCCCCGAAATGTAAGATCTGCGGATAAAGTAGCAACAAAAGTGTCCATGAGAGATAATTCATAAAAGAGGATTGAAATGGAATATACCAAAGAATCTACAAAGACAAAGCGTGAATAAAAGTTGTTAGGCAGACTAATGCCAACAGCTCGGAAAGGCAAAAAAGTTTACTCAGGAGCATCTTCCAATAACATTGGCCCAAGAATCACAAAAGCAACACTGGTCATTGCAATAAAAAAAACAATCTGCTCTTGGGTGATTCAAAAGAGAAAGCAGTGAATATAAGGAAGGTACCTCAAATTCACCAAAGGACTCGAGTCTGTCTAGAATTTCCCCCATGGGAGCAGAGAAAACCTACAAACAAAGAAACAATCTATGAGCGAGAGAACACATAGTGTTAAAAGAAACTAACCGTGTTATCAGAATGAAGAGAGCTGGAAAACATATATAAACAGTATCCGAATCTGTTGTTGGTCAGTAGAAAAGGCGAAACACGAACAGCAAACGCACAAAACAAAAAAAAAAAAAAAGGAAACAGAACCTCGGAGCCGCATTTCACCTTCTTTTCCATGACGCAGACTCCAATCTTTATCTTCTTCTCACCACCACCACCAACACTTACTCCTCCTTCTTCCATCTCCATCCTCTCTCTCTCTCTCTCTCTCTTACTATTTGTATATACCTTTCTTTCTTTTTTTTTTGGCCAGCTCCTATTCTTCGCTTCACACAAGTGACGTTTTCTCTCTTTAAATCGCAGATTCACAAAATCAAACAAACAAACAAATATTCACTGACACAGATAATAACTAAATCTCGTCAGTGTCCAACGATGCTATTTATATGAATGGAAACGAACAAATCCGCAGTAACTAAAACACAGTGGAAGAAAGCACAGAGGAGGAGAGAAGCTTACCAGTAAAACAATGGTGATCACAGAGCTCACAAGGCAGAGGAGAGCTATAGCGATAATGCTTGCGAAGAAAGTGAAAAAAAAAAATCAGAAAGATATTGGGTGAGAAAAATATATACTCGTATTAAAAAAATATCTTTCAAGGAGCGGTGAAGCACACACGAGGAGAGAGAGAGAGGAAAAAAAAAAAAAAAAAGACATACATGCGTCATAGGCCGTTGCGTTAAACAACTTAAATTAATCAAAAACAACTTAAATGAATCAAAAACTAGTCAGCATCCGTGGTCCGAGACTGGACCTACGTTAGACCATCCTCAATGCAAAGGATCTTAGGGGGTTTTTCACCCTAAGATTTGCAAAGAGGGTATAATATATAAGGTACCCTCTTTACAAATCTTAGGGTAAAAACCCCCTAAGATCCTTTGCATTGAGGATGTCCTTAGATCATTATTGTGGTTGAGCTCAAATATATTAATAATGAATTGATTGATGATAATGATACTACTATATTTCTATTAAATGTTATTATTTACAAACTACTTTGAAAAATATATACTATCACATGGTCCATTGTGTCGTCCATCCATGTTACATTATAAAGGTATATGTCTTATTATGTTTTCGTATTCTATTTAAATTTGGTTCAGCCTATGTAACAGCAAAAACAACAACAAAATATGGTGTGGAAGGATAAGATCTAGTAGGATTCGAGAATATGCAGTAAAAAGAGCAAATTTAAGTAATTTAGCTTTTGGTTGCTTTCCAACTTTTCTTGTTCCCAAAAAGGTTCCAACCAAAACACGATAGGTGTCATTTTCAGGTTTTCCTGACTTTTGTAGTTTTAAGAAATTATCGTAATCTCTACTACCAACTACTAATTCGTTAGGTATACATTTCGATTTGAATCCTAGCTTGGTAACTTATTATATCAATTTCGATATTGGCAAATAAAACGAATAGAACAAAGTAAGTATATACAAAATACTTTTCTTTGACGTATCAACTATATATCAATTACAAAGAAATATGAACAAGAAGAGTATCTTCAAAAGGATTTCTTTCTTCGTAACAAGATATAAAACTTTATAACTTCTTCTCTAGTTGGTTGTAATTGGAATATCACTATCACTTGTCAACAATCTCTGCAAAAGAAAAAGAGAAATATGAAGAAAAATCAGTAACATAATTATACTATTATATGTACTTAGACATTAAAAGAATAATTAACCTTGGGATGATTAAAATATGTGCTGTTTTAGACGAATAATGAGACTTTCAAGAAAATATGTGTCGCATGTCAGATTTCAACTTTGAGATTCGAAACAACAACAAAATAAGTCGAATAATCAAGAACCTTGTTTCGACACACTAAATTAGACTGGAAAATGGAATCCTCGATTGTAAAGTAATTTTTAAGAGATATAAGTTTTGTTACCGAAAGAAGAAGGAAGGACGATGATGTGCATTGTTGCGTTGTTAGGAGGAAGATGCAGTTGAAGAGGACAAAGCTTTTCGTTCAAAGGGTTTCTACAGCAAATCATGACATCTTCCATCTCTGTTTCTTCCTCTAGTTTCTTCTTTAGTTCTGTTAGCTCACTTCCATGGAACACCATTGATTTTTCTCCTATTTCCTTGTTTATGTTCCCACCATCATCTCCAATCCCGTAATATATTAGCCTTCCTTCGGATTTTAGTGGCAAACTCACCGTAATTGAATCGTCTGACTGATCATGTAGTTTTAACATCAATCAGTAAAGGTTACTAATTATGTTTCTTATACTTTTTTGGTAATGTCTAGTGGTGCATATATTACCTCAATCCGTGAAAATGTGGAAGAAGTATGGGTGGATTCTGCATCATCATATTTGGTAACTCGAATTTGGAGAACGTCAACACTCCACATGATCCAATCTTGCGTGACCGTGCGGCTAGGAATGTCGTGGGTGATAGAGTTTCTCCATGGTGGCACGCCTTTGTTTGCCCTTAGATATTGTCCGTACCGGCTCTTGAACCGTACATGTATACCATTGTCCGATATGGGTTCCCACTCCGCCGATGAATCCAACTTTCCCGGTAAAGTTTGAAGTACCTTTGGTTCACAAAACAATTGTAACACGGCTTCTTTAGCAAGAGTTTAAAAGAGCCCGTTTATGTATATTCTTGTTTGGTAATGGGTTTTCTTGTCGCTAAACATTGAGATTTGCAGTCAAAAGTTGGTAAAAATATTATGCAGGGATTAGGATGCCTTGTAATTCAAGAAATCTTTAAAAAACCTAATTTTGGATTTGATCCGTCTCCCAGTGAGATACCTTTTTACCGGTGGCACAAAGGAGGAAATGAATATTAGTGGCGGTAAGGTATTTGCCATAACAGCTTTGAAGACGAATCACATTGGATCCAGGAACGATCTCAACAGTCCATCGGGTGTTTTTAGTTGTGCCACGACGGTCTTGATAAACGGATTCTTGGTCTTCATCGGCGATTAGGAATTTTTCGTTGTGGCTACGGAGCCGTACAATCGCTGCCTTTCGGAATATCTCCATCACCCCGACTCAGACGAACAAAAATAATCAATAATTAGGAGAGACAAAAGTGAATGGATCTAAAATTCTTTTGTTGACGTAGGTATAAATGTTTCTTGTCATGTTTTTGGTTGATTGTTAATTTTATTTTAGATATTCAAACATTATAGAAGACTGCGGTAGTGTTTTAGAATTACCAGAAAAAGCCTCATTTGTTGTCATAAATTAATGACGCTCTGATGGTTATCGGCAAAAGTTTCTGTTATAATATTTTCGGCTTTCTCCATAACAGAACCGATCGTTGATAAGATTCATTCAACCCAACTCATTACGAACCCTTTTCATAAAGTTTTATATTTAGTCACTCCATTGCCAGATTGTCGTATCATGGAGTAAGCTTCACATTGTTATAATTGTGAATTATACATGCATGTAATTATACAGATATCCGACTCTTTCCTAATTTGTATATTTTTCCTGATTGCCTATTCGGCAAACCAAACTACTTCTTGTAAGTTGTCCAGATTCAGTAACAAGGAGCAATCTGCTTGCCAAATTTCAATGGTGGGCGACACATTGGAAAAAATATTAGTCATCTGCTCAGATATATATGAGTTTATTCTCATAGATTGCAAGAATCTCTGAAGTCTGACATGTGAATTCTCATAAAATCATCACAGCAGAAGACGATGATAAAGATTATTACCAAACCAAATTAAGGGAAAACAAAAACGAATAAAGGAGAAGAAAGAGATCAGAGTTTGGTTAAGAAAAATTTCGGTCACGGTTAATCAGAAACACGGACCAATTTGTTGATCATCATATCTCTTTCTTTCTTATCCTTTCAATCAAACACACAAAAACTAAAACAAAAAGAGAGAGAGGAGAGCTAATTGAGAAGATCTCAGATCGATGAAGACGATAGTACGAACATAGGGGATCGATTTAAAACGATTTAGATCATCAGAGACTTAAATACTAATAATCATGAAGATTTCTCCATCATATTGTTGCAGTATTTACTCATCACCTGATCTAACTTTTGCATTATCAAGACTTAAGACAAGACAGACCAACGTCAAAACTCGAAAACCTAAGGTCATCCTCATTGCAAGGGTTCTTGCACAAATCTTACCTTAAGATTTGTGAAGAAAAATCCTTATATAAGTTTTTTTCTTCACAAATCTTACCTTAAGATTTGTGCAACAACCCTTGCAATGAGGATGCTCTAAGATCTACATAGCAGAAAACAATTGAATATGACAAAAGAAGTTGAACAGAGAACCCTATACTCAGGTTGTGTCGTCGATAAGAGCTGATGAATCTACCAGCCATGTGTGGTTTTGTATATAAAGGTCCCCAACGGCGGCGAATCGAAGGTTTTACGCGGAAACCCTAGCGCTTATGGGCTGTAAGGGCTTTTCATAAGGCCCAATGTTCAAAACTTCTTTTGATCCATTGAAATCCTGAACCATCCTCAATTGCGTCCAATTATATTCAGCTGGTAAACAAGGAACCAAACCAAAACCTAACCCCAGCCCAAATCCCAACGACTAATCTTAGCTAAACTTATAGGGAGATGCAATTGCGCATCTACTTACACAGATAAAAGTTACAAAGTTAGGTTAAGATATATTGCAAAGTACAATAGTTGGCTAGATGCATGGTGATGCTTCTTAATTCCTAGTTGCTTCTTGAGATATACTTATCGTTTCATGTAGGAGATCTATCTATTACTCACTGTCTTCAAGTCACATTACACGAGCGGCGGGTAATGTTTTCCCTTGCACAAAACTTCCTTGTCTAATGTTGGGGGATCACTTTTGTTGTCTAATAATAACTAGTTCTTGCTTATGGTATTTATTGAAAATTTAAAATTGTTTTACACACTCAAAAATCTATATCTTTTTGAGGCTTGAATTTTTCATTGGATCCGACTTTAATGGAAGAAAATATCAAAACTAATCTACTCTTCATGGAATTGATTTAAAATTTTAGTTTAATTATAGCATGTTTGCGGTAAATCCAACATCCGATAAAATCTAATTTTAAACTCAACTAATTTTATCTATTTTATTTTAAACAAAAATGGATAAAACTCTAAAAAAAATAAAACACTTTTCGATAGCTTTCATACATACACAAATAACATTGATAGAACAAATAACTTTGCTACCAAAAAAATTTCTCTGCTAATTAGTAATGACATCGCTACAAAGGTCAGCAGTTTCATTCCGACGCCAAGGTTCTTCAGGTCGCATTTGGAGTGATCAATTCATTTTAGATAAAAAGAATGGAGCAATTCTTCAAAGTCAAGAGCAAACGTGTGAACAGTCTCGAAGAAACAATAATGACCTTGAAGATAAAATTCCATCACAAAAATCAAGTTCTTCATCCTCTTCTTCATCGCCAACATCACCATACTTTTTTGAATTACGTCAAAGACCAGATATATCATCTTCTACAGCAAACAACACCGGTTGTGGTTTATCATCATTTTTTCGACAATGTATTGGTTCTTCAGGTCGTACATAATTTTGTTTGTATATGTCAATGTTCGACTAAAATCTGTAAATATATTTTCTTGTTAAACAATGTTTCACACCATTTTCTTCATGTGATAGCACTATTGTTGGATTATATATGTTGGTAAACAGATTTTAGAAATTTTGATTTGAATACTAATAGGAGATTAGGAGTAATAAACTACATAACATTAAATAACACTAGCATCTAATAGAATAAAAAATTAACAAGTTGGATAACACTAGAAGTTAAAGTATGAAAGAATGGTCACAGATACATAACTTCAATCACAAAATAATTTAAATCCTACCAAAAGAAATCACAAAAGAATTTAAAGGAATTTAAGAAATGCCTAACTGAATAACACAAGAGTTTAACATTCAATAGTATAAAAGTATGTCAAATTCACTTGTTAGAGTTTCTTTAGACAACATGGATTGAAACATATATTTGGGGCCAAATGTTATAGATAAAGGCCCAATAAATATTTGTTCGCGGCCCAAAACAATGGAGAAACGAGAAAATAATGAATTTACAGAGTTTAGCAGTAAGCCGCAAAACGCAGACAAAAGTGAAACATCGAAGCGGAAGAGGAAGGCAAATCCCTCTCTCACTGCCTTATTCGAAAATTCTCCGCGTCTTTGCTTCTAAACTCCTTTGATATTCTCTGTCTCCTTCGTGTTCCTTTTCGATTCCCTTGTGTGTTCTGCTTCTCCTCTCTTGTCATCGCAATTCATCTTCGGTCTAATCTGTTACACCGGCGAATTTGGTGTGTCGCCGGAATTTTCCTCTCTCTCTCTGTATGGTTTCCGATGATCGAAGTGCTTCTTCCCGATTCTGTTCTCGTTTCAGAGATCTGAGTAGCTAATTGCATACACTAGACTCGGTTTCTCGTGAAAATCTAGAGTGCCAAAAAAGTAGGTCTCCTCTTACAAAATGTTTCGCCGGGAATTTTGGCTCCCTACCCCGTCGATTATCTTCTGATTCGATAAATCTATATGAGTTGTGATTTTTAAATTTCATATTTTTGCAGCGATGAAGCGGGTAAGAGATGATGTATATGCTTCTGGGTCTCAATTTAAACGTCCTCTGCCCTCTTCTCGAGGCGAATTGTGAGTTTTCCTTAGGTCACTTCAAAACCAGTTCCTTAGCTATGAGATTTTTGTTTTAACAGACGTTTTCAATTTTATGACTCATGTGATGTGATGTGATGATCTTGGTTCTGTTTTGTGGCGATTAGGTTTTCTTCAGTTTTGCATGGAGAGTGACAGAATTTGTTAGGAACAAGTTATTGACTTTGGGTTATTCAATTGATTGATTAGAGTTTATTTGGTGCAGATATGGACAATCTCCGGTCCCAGGCCGTGGTGACACCGAAGAAGAAGTAGGAGGAGGGAGAATCACCGGTGGGGAAATTGCCTCGCAGAAATTGACAACCAATGATGCGTTGTCTTACCTGAGGGAAGTAAAAGAGATGTTTCAAGATCAAAGGGACAAGTATGACAGGTTCCTCGAGGTCATGAAAGATTTTAAGGCTCAAAGGTAAGCTCTTTTGCCTTTCTATCGACTTGAAATCTCAAGGGTTAATGTTCTAGATTTTTTTAATTCTCGTCTTGCATTTGCAGAACCGACACAGGCGGTGTGATTGCACGAGTTAAGGAATTGTTTAAGGGACATAACAATTTGATATATGGATTCAACACCTTTTTGCCAAAGGGATATGAAATCACGCTTATTGAGGAAGACGAAGCTCTGCCGAAGAAGACTGTTGAATTCGAAGAAGCCATCAATTTTGTGAATAAAATTAAGGTGCTGTCCATATTTTGCTCTTATCCTTCTCGCATTAAGTTCCCCTTTCACCTAGTGTCTCAATGTACGAGTTTCTTTGTTGTCACTGCAGAAGCGATTTAAGCACGATGAACATGTCTATAAATCTTTCTTGGAAATCTTGAATATGTATCGAAAGGAAGACAAGGAAATTGGTGAAGTTTACAATGAGGTAACATACTTCATCTCTCCTCTAATACCACTCCAAACTTCTTCATACATTTTCTAACCTTTTCTTATATATGTGCTCTAGGTATCTATTCTTTTTGAGGGACACTTGGATTTGCTTGAGGGGTTTACTAGGTTTTTGCCAGCGTCTTTGCCATCTCATTCAGCAGCGCAGCATAGCCGGAGTCAGGCCCAACGGTACAATGACCGAGGATCAGGCCCTCCTCTACTTCGCCAAATGCAAGTGGAAAAGGTACATGGTATTTTGTTTCATATTTACTTGTTCCATTTTTTGTCAGGTATCTCAACTTTGTACCTACTCCATTTTTCTATCATCAGGAACGCCGACGAGAAAGGGCTTTTGCTTCCCGCGGTGATTATAGTGTTGAACGTTACGACCTTCATGATGATAAATCGATGGTGAAGATGCAAAAAGAACAGCGGAAGCGTGTTGATAAGGAGCATAGAGCAAGGAGAGGTCGCGATTTTGACGATAGAGAAGCAGAGCAAGATAACCTACACCATTTTTCAGAGAAAAGGAAGTCGTCCAGAAGAGCTGAAGGGCTTGAAGCCTATTCTGGTTCTGCTTCACATTCTGAGAAAGACAATTTAAAAAGTAAGCTAACTCCTGTCAAACATATGTTTATTTGTTTGGTCCCTTTTCTATTTTCCAGGGACCCAAATCAGTTGACACCTTAATGCTATTTCTTTTCTATTTTTTCTTCAAGAAAGAGTTGGTCGCCTGGTGATTTTTGTAATGCAAAGAATGTGCTTCTGTTTTCTAAGATATCTACTTTCTTTGTGTTAGGCATGTACAACCAAGCATTTGTTTTCTGCGAGAAAGTCAAGGAGAGATTATGCAGCCAAGATGATTATCAGACATTCTTAAAGTTCCTTAATATGTTTAGCAATGGAATAATCCAAAGGAAGGATCTGCAGAATTTGGTATTGCAATTGGTAATCAGGGGTTGATCTTGTGCTAACGCTCAGGTTATTGTATTTAATCCTAATTCATTTTCTTTCAGATTTCTGATCTTCTTGGGAAATTTCCTGTTCTGATGGATGAGTTCAACCAGTTCTTCGAGCGGTGTGAGAGTATTGGTATTCTATTCATAATACCTATTTTCATTTTAATATGTAACACCAATCTTCTTCTTTCTGAGGGTCATTCTTTTTGCAGATGGATTTCAGCACCTTGCTGGTGTTATGAGCAAAAGTATGATGCTACTTTAAACTCCTTGGCTATGAATAATATTGTCTCTTGCCTTCCTACTTTGTACTGACATTGCTGGTACACATGCGGCAGAATCATTCAGCAGCGAAGAACAATTATCTAGGCCAATGAAGGTGGAAGAGAAAGAAAGAGAACATAAGCCTGACCTCGAGGCTGTTAAGGAAACGGAGCAACACAAGGAGGAGTACATGGGAAAGTCTATTCAAGAGCTCGATCTCTCTGATTGCGAGTGTTGCACTCCTAGCTACCGGCTTCTGCCTGCGGATGTAATTAGAGAATTTATTTCCAACTTGCATTTTTAGCATGTTCATTGGAGAATACTTACTATAATATGTAATTTGCAGTATCCGATACCAACTGCGAGTCAGAGATCGGAGCTAGGAGCTGAGGTTTTAAATGATCATTGGGTATCTGTCACTTCAGGAAGTGAAGATTATTCATTTAAGCACATGCGCAGAAACCAATATGAAGAGAGTTTATTCAAATGTGAAGATGATAGGTATATCATTTTTTAATATACATATAAATATATATATATATAATATACATTTTTTTTTTAATTGAAGTAATTGGTCTATTATGTTAATTACTGCTTATAACAGATTTGAGTTGGACATGTTGCTGGAATCTGTGAGCTCTGCGGCCAGAAGTGCAGAAACTTTGTTGAACATCATCACAGAAAAGAAAATAAGTTTTTCTGGCCCCTTCAGGATCGAAGACCATTTTACGGGTCTGTATGATTTTCTGGGAATTGTATCTACTATTTTCCATTATTTTGGAGCCCTCATATGTTTGGTTCTTAACTTTGCCATTTTCTTATTGACATATTTACAGCCCTAAATTTAAGGTGTATTGAGAGACTTTATGGCGACCATGGTCTTGATGTGATAGACATATTACATAAGAATCCAGCCACCGCACTTCCTGTAGTCCTAACTCGTTTAAAGCAGAAAGAAGATGAATGGAAAAAATGCCGTGAAGATTTTGATAAGGTCTGGGCAAACGTATATGCAAAAAATCATTACAAGTCACTTGATCACCGCAGCTTCTACTTCAAGCAACAAGATTCAAAGAACTTGAGTGCAAAATGTAAGTAAATTTATAGAAGTCGCTAGCAAATTTATATTCAAGTAGTTCCTTTTTACTCTATTTTGTTGCTTGCATTCATCTTGGCAGTGCCTACTCTTACTTTCTCCTTTTCCTTTCTCATTGTTTTCTGTTCTTATTCTTGTAAATCAGCATTGGTGACTGAAATTAAAGAGCTGAAAGAGAAGTCCCAGAATGAGGATGATGTTCTATTGTGTATTTCTGCTGGTTACAGACAACCCATAAATCCTAATCTTGAATATGAGTATGTCAACAGAGCTATTCATGAAGACCTGTACAAACTAGTCCAGTTTTCATGCGAGGAGTTATGTTCTACAAAAGAACAGCTTGCTAAAGTTCTCAGGCTTTGGGAAGATTTCGTTGAGGCAATACTGGATGTCCCTCCCCGGGCCAAGGCCACAGATCCTGCTGAAGATGTTGTAATAAAACCCAAGACTCTCGATGTGAATCACAGTACATCTACTAACGGGGAGGCTGCTGTGAGTTCTGTAGCAGAGACAACAAGTTTGGCTTCCCGGAAACTAAAATCTGCTGCCAATGGAGATGAGAATGCTTCACCTGGACCATCCAAACGTGGTGGGATTGGTCTGTTGAATAAGGATTTGACAAGGAAAGAAAATCTTAAACATGCTGATACGGCTAACAGAGATGGTGCTACCTGTTCTGCCGTGAGACCCCAGATAGAACAAGAGACTGGAAATGGAGCTGATGATAGATTTGGAATGCCTATCCCGATGGATATTAGGGAAAAAGCAGCCACCTCGAGCGTATCAATCCCAAGTGAGGGAGAAAACAATCATGGGGTTGTAGGAAAAGGTGATTTGGCAGGTAATTTTCATATGTAAACTAATTAAACTAATTTCTGCTGCTTATCTATTTGTGTTGATATTTGTTACTTTACATTTCAGGTTCACATGAGATTGAAGCCAAACCAAGCAACACCCTCAGTGATATACATCACGAGGTAGATAGCATTGAAACTGTTCATGCGACTCAGGTACTACAATCAATTTTTAGTTGTAACATATTTTATATTTTTACCTTAACCCACTATTGCCGAGAGGTTTCCATGGATTGGGGATGTACTACCCATGGAGTATTACAGTACTACCTATGGGACCCAGGGCTGAAATAAGTAAAAATGTGCTTTATTATATATTTTATGCTTTTTTGGACCCTTCTGACCATGCTCATCGGTCCTTTCATTTTACAAGGGAGGTGATGTTGGCAATTCGATAGTTTTGGCAAATGGAATAAGGTCAGATTCTTCTAAAGGTACTGCGAATTCTGATGAACCCGTAGGTCCGTGCAGAATTGAGAAGGAGGAAGGTGAATTGTCACCGAATGGTGATTTCGAAGACAACTTTGGTGTTTATGAAGATCTTGGGGTGAAGTCTACATCCAAACCAGAGAATTCAGAAGAAGCTGAAGTAGAGAATGAGGATGATGATAGTGAAAATGCTTCCGAGGGTGGTGAGGATGCATCTGGAACCGACTCTGGTGGCGATGAATGTTCACATGACGAAAACAGAGAGGAGGCAGATGGTGTGCATGATGAAATTGATGGTAAAGCTGAGAGTGAAGGGGAGGTGGAGGGGATGAATTCACATATCTTAGAAGGAGACTTTGAGTTGATTCCGCAGTCAGAACGTGTTATCTTGTCTGTCAGACCCCTTACAAAGCATGTAAGAGCAGTTTTCCGCGATGAGAGGACAAAAGATTTCCGAGTTTTCTATGGGAATGACGACTTTTATGTTCTTTTTAGGCTTCACCAAGTGAGTGCATCGTTTTATATGATCTTTACCAAATTATAACTGAAGTTTCTACTCTCTATCAAAAGATAAAGTGGTGATTTTTCAGATCCTGTACGAGAGAATTTTGTCTGCAAAAAGGAATTGCTCAGGCGGTGAATTGAAATCGGAAAACTCAAAGGATACCAAATCCCTAGATCCTTATGCGAGGTAACTTCCTTTGTGGAACTGTTTCAAGTAGTCTATATAGATATTCCAATACCTTTTTTTCCTATCAAAAGCTGATATGGGTGGTGTACAGGTTTATGAGGGTTTTGTATGGTTTGCTTGATGGATCAGCTGAAAATACGAAGTTTGAGGATGAGTGCAGAGCTCTTATTGGAAATCAATCATATGTGTTATTCACGTTGGACAAACTGATATACAAATTGGTTAAGCAGGTTATTACTGGCACTAGTGTTTTAAGACATAAGTTTTTTGAATTTATCAACCCTATGTTACATACCATGGGAAGTTCTAATATTGTTCATCTGCAGCTTCAAGCTATTGTAGCTGATGAAATGGACAATAAGCTCCTTCAGTTGTATGAGTATGAGAAATCCCGGAAACCCGGATGGGTTATCGACTCAGTGTATTATGAAAATGCCAGGATTCTCCTTCACGAGGAAAATATTTACCGGTTGGAATGTGTATGAACCTTGTGACTCTCTTATGTCTCCCGGTCTTCATACATCAATGTGGTCACTCATGATCAATTGGAACTTTAATTGCCTTTTTTACTTAATTTGCAGTCATCCTCGCCATCACGTCTATCTATCCAGCTTATGGATAACATAAACGAGAAGCCGGAAGCGTATGCAGTTTCTGTGGATCCCACATTTGCAAGTTATTTGCAAACAGAGTTTCTTTCCACCTCACCAGTGAAAAAAGAGCAGGGACATAACATTGTGTTACAAAGGTATCTGTCTTATTTACTACTCAGTCTTTCATCTGCATTTTTAGTCTTTTGAAGTCTCATATAATGGTAGATTCTATCTCGTTGAACGCTTGCAGGTTATATATAGGTTTGTTCTTTCTTTTTCTCTTCTACTGGAATAGGTCCAGGATGCCAATCTGGGATGATATTTGATTAATTAAACCAAATCTCTTTTTTTTGGCCAATTTTGGCAGGAACCTGCGTCCATACACTGGCTTGTATGATCTTACAGCACTCGGTAAAGCTATGGAAGGTGTCAAATTAGTAAATGGCTTGGAGTGCAAGATGTCTTGCTCTTCTTACAAGGTCAGACATTTTGTCTCAAAAATTACCAACCAATCCACTTAAACCGACTTCAACCAGCTCATCTTTCTATATGAAAAAGTTTCTCCCTACTCAATATATATGCACCTTTTGTAGATCTCATACGTCTTGGACACTGAGGATTTCTTCCACAGAAAGAAGAAGAAAAAGAAGGCGGAACAGTTATTGCAACGTAACAAAGATAGAGTAGAAAAGTTCCATAGGTTTCTCTCAGCTTCAAGATGACAACAACAAAAGCTTTTCTTCCTCTGGGGTTTTCTTATTTCTCTTACTCCAACATGACACAAGTAAAAGGTAAAACAGACAAAAGTTTACACAAGTGAAGTTGTCTGCAACAATTCCCAGCTTTGGTCTTCATATGTCTTACTATGGTGATTATAAGATGAGATATAGAGAAATGCACAGAGTGGGGGAACAAAACCATGAGAAGAACATTTGGTGGTATAGACAGTGTTACTATGTGTATCTTGTATTGGTTTTAGGTTTCAAGCGTCAAGTCTGTGAGTGTTAAATGTAGCGTGTCTGTGTGTGTATGTGCTCCCGAGGAGATTGTTGTTGTAAATATTTGGGAAGCACTGGTTAATATATAGATAGACCCAAAAGAAAACGTGTTCTTCTTCATCTACTTGGAAATTTCAAGATTATTAAATCAATTTAGAAATATATTGGTGATTCTGAAAAAATTATGTTTTCTCTTTTGCATATCTTTCTTTTTTGTTAAAAAAATAGAGATAACAGTATATAGGGCTGTGTGGTATATGTTCAGTATTGAGGTCGAGATAGACAAGTAGAGATACCAAATTTCGAACCATGAAACATTCAAAGAGGCATATATGATTGTATGAGATTTGTGATATATTTAAGAATCATCGAGTTTGTTCAACAGTCTCTTGATAGCCACCTGACATCTCCGTCGGCCGCGTCAAAACATCGAGGCAACTTAGCTATTGGCGTTGTCTGTCTTTTCGAACATACGCTCGTTTTTAGCTGAGTTTCTGCTGGTCCGAAATTCATCAAAGCTGGTGAAACTAGGATCAATAACAAGAACATTTATTTGTTTTGCTTTGGTTTCATATTCTTTTTTTTTTTACAACAACAACAGAGAAGAATCTATATATAAATGGTTTATATACACAGTCAATATAGAGTTCGTAGAGAAATGACGTGATTAGTGTCGACTCTAAGTAAAAACTACATATATAATTACGATTTGACTCACTTAATTTATGTTTTTTTTTTTCAGCCGCGATTTATGTTTTAGACATAATCAGTTCAACCGATATATGAATGGTCTTATAACCGACATAGGGATATTTAACTTTGTTTTATTCTTGTCTTCTGATTAAAAAGTATATGTATTGCAACAAAATATATTCGACGAGATATACATATATATGATTGCTGGCGATTTAATTGCCAGAATTTTCAAAAGTAAATTTGATATAATTTTTTTATTAATATTTGAAAGATTACACACAAACATATCGATTTCATCCAGGGAATTTTTTAATACAAATGTTTCTGAGGGTAATAGTATTTACAGCTAACTTGGTAGGAAAGATAACCAAAAGGCAATAAGGAAGAGTTCTAACAGCTTTGCAACAGTCACTTGAGAGCCATCTGGTATCTGCATCCGCCGCTAATCTCACCGCATCAAAACATCCCGGTATGTTGTCTATCGGCGATGTGTCGGTTTTCGAACATACATGGCTTGGATCTTGACCAGCTTCTGATGCTTTGCAAACCAATATTGAGACTAGGGTTAACACGAACAACAACATCGCTTTCATTTGTTTTAATTTCATTTTTTCCAGAAGATTAAAGCAAAAAGTTTTGACAGGTTTGTTTGTATATTGTGCTGACTGCTGAGCTCTTTTTGTTTTTCCGGTAAATAAATAAATAGAAAATAATTTTTATTAGATGCTGTGTATGGAGTTTTCTTTTTATATGGAATATACGAATACATTTTGACTAAATAAAAAGAATTGAAAAGTTTCCATATTTATTTTGTGTGACCCATGCAATGTACACGAACATTAGGAGATTCGCAATCAATATGTATTTTTGAATACATTGCGAAACTCTAAAAGTTGGAATTCATCATAGGATCAGAGACAAAGAATTTACATTAAATTGTGATGCTAGCAAGGAAATGATATTTTAGCTAGTATCGTAAATTCTTAGTAATGCAAAATTCTCCAGTAGTACTAGATTCCGAATTGAGTATAAAGGGTTGGCTGATTGCCAAAACCAGATAGGATTATAACACGTAATTTTTTTTTATTTTAACAGCTTTCATTGATTAATTGGGATAGTGATCCTATTCATTAGGAGCAAATATTATCTTTAGCTAAACGATCTGCAACCTTGTTATTGTTCCTTTGTGTCCATTAAAATTCCACCAATACGATCGAACTTCTGCTTCGAGTAGAGGATCTCACACTAATCCAACTAAAAACCTTGAAATTGATGGCATTTCCATTAACTATCTGAGTAGCCGTAGTTTATGTAAGACGTAAGAAAGATGATGAGACCTCAAACAAAGTAGTACGTAGTCATAAAACAAATACCAAGAAATATTCAGTGAGATCACAAATTAAAGTAGTAAAATGAATGAAAGAGTAAACTTGTTTCATCTTATTATATTGTGAACAAGATACAGCAAATGATTAGAAGAAAAAAAACTAGTAATAAATAATTAAAGACGTAGTAATTTAGGGAATTTGCTAATACAAATGCTTCTGAAGATATTAGTATAGTAAGCTTTGCCAGGAACGACAACCAAGAAGCAAGTATCAGGAAGTGTTTCCACTGCGTTGCAACAATCTTTTGACAGCCATCGGAAATCTGCATCCGCTGCTAATCTCACCGCATCGAAACACCCCGGCACGTTATCTATAGCTGTCGTCGAACACAGGTTCGAGTTCGGCTGCGCTTCCGATTGTCGGAAAACCAATGTTGAGGTTAGGGCTAACAAGAAAAACATCACTTTGGCTTGTTCTTGTTTCATCTTTCAGACAGGCGCAGGTTTTTTCTTTTTCTTTTCCAATAAAACAAAAAAAAAAATTTAGTGGTTTTGGATTGTGTAGAGAGATGATTGATTGTTTCGTATATATAAAAGAAAAGGACTTTATGATCATGTATATATAGAAATTTGGTTGTAAAAGATTCGGAAACTTTATGTAATTGTTTGACCCATATACATATTTTTAGGAGAATCATACAGTTAAGGAAAGTATAAATTTTCTAATGAAATCGTTTGTCTCCATGACTCCATCTTTGCTGTTCAATACTAAAACTAACCGATTACGTATGGAATTGACAGATATAAAATGGATTATGTCTATTTACATTATTCGAATGAACAGTGAACTTAAATATAATTCAGAGATAATTAGTTTGACCGATAAATACTTACTTTTGTTGGATTCAGAGATTCGCGTCTGAGTTATAACAGATATGTTAAGAATTGATACTAATAACTAATATTTACGAGTCGAAGCTATGACATTTTATTTTCTTGATTCGTCTTTTGCATGGTTTATATATATACCACTTAATTAGTCGAAACATATATACATATATATATATATATATATATATATATATGATTGACTTGGTGGATTTGGGTTAATCAAACTGGTGTCAACGTGGATTTCTAGAGGAATATGCATGGCAACAACAATAGAAAAAAAAAAAAAAAAAGAGAGAATTAAATTGTAATGACTTGCTTCATATATTGTTAAATATCATATCATCAAAAGATATAAGAGAAATCAGAAACTTGGGGATTGAGCAGTAGCAGGAACAGTATTAGTACAAATATCTCGGAAGACACTGATTGGTAAAATAAGGTCACGAAAAACTTTTAAGAAGCAAGTAGCAGGAAGTGTTGCGTATACTGCTCTGCAACAGTCTACCGATAACCATCTGTAGTCTCTGTCAGCCGCTAACCTCAACGCATCGTAACATCCCGGCACTCTTTCTATCCTCTTTGTCACACAATACACAAGCGGCGGTGCTGCTTCTGCTGGTCTGGCTATCAGTGCCAAGATTATGGCTAACAACAAAGCTATCATGACTTTGGTTTGCATAATTAGTTTCATATATATTCTCCTTTTTTCTTTTTGTTTGAGAAAGATTTGGTTTTGTTGTTTCTAATTGTATGGAGTTGGAGATCTTTGTTTCTCTGAATAAATAGAAAAAATGAGTTTTGTACTGTATTAGAAAGTTTGACTACAAGAAAATTATTTGGCAAGTTATATATCAAATTGACCCAATATGCATGCATATTAGGAGATTAATATATTTAGGACAAATCATTGACTGAATATGAAGAATTAAAAGGTTTTTTTGGTACAGATATTCAGAATTAAAGATTAAATCCATAAAAGTAGATACATCACCATTTTTAAACAAAATAAAAATAAAAATACCATTTCCATTAAAAATAAGAATAATAATAATTTGTCTCCATTTTGAATAATAAGAATCATTCACAAAATAAAGAAAGGAAATAAATCATGAATTCTTCTAAAATGAAAGATCCATATTTGAAGGATCTAATAAAGAAACATACGGTAACAGCAAGTCAAAATATATATGATTTAATCCGTTGATAATCATCATGTTTAAATAAACAAGTGTTACCGTGAAGTTCCAGCGGAATATGGCAAAAAAATCATGAACCTGGCGGACCTAAGGGAAACGATGAGTACAGACAAGTTTCAAGGTAGTCATTGATATATTTAGGGCAGGCTTGATTTTCAAGGAGCAATAAAGAGGGAGTGTTGCTAATACTGCTTTGCAACAATCTGCTGATAACCATTCGACCTTTCCGGTGGCCACAAAGATCCTCAACGCATCGTAACATCCAGGCACTTTGTCTATCCAACTTGTCTCACAATAATTAACAGCCGGGGGATCAGCTTCTATTAGAATGTGGTTATTAGCCGGTTTAGGAAAACCAGTGTGATTAGACTAAACCAGAGCATTCTACTATATAAAGAATGTATCACTGTAACAAACGGCTTAATGAGAAATAACAGAACATTTCATCTTCTTCCTCGAGCTTCTTTATCATTCTATTATGGTATCAGAGCATTTTGCTCCTCTTCGCAACCTTTCTTCCATGGATCTTTGAGTTTTCTTCTCTGAAGCTCATCGATTTCTTCTTTTCTTCTCACCTTTTTCGATCGTTCGTTAGACAACTCAGTGGATCGAGCTCAGACTTTGCGATGGTTTCCGTTAAGAATTTATGGCGTCGTACGAGAAAGTCGAGTAACAATTCAGCTGAGAAAACTCCAAATCGAGATCAGAGTTCACCGATTCATCAAGATTCACCACCGATTCGATCGGTTTTCACGGCGCGACCTCCGATTCCTCCGATTCATCCGATGCCACAGTTTGATTTCTCCGATGCTAACTATTCACCTTTCGCTCTCTCTAACGGTGATAGCCTAGGCAACACAATCATCTCTGAGGTACTGGATGAGTCTAATTTTTCTTCTTGGAAGATCGCGATGTTCGTTGCTTTAGATGCGAAAAAACAAGATTGCTTTTGTTGATGGTTCTTTACCACGACCTCCTGAATTTGATCCTAGCTTTAGAGTGTGGTCACGTTGTAACAGCATGGTCAAATCTTGGATATTGAATTCTGTGAATAAGCAAATTTACAAGAGTATACTGCGATTGAATGATGCTGCTGAGATTTGGAAAGATTTGATGACTCGATTTCATATCACAAATCTCCCACGTTCATATCATCTCACTCAACAAATTTGGGCGTTGCAGCAAGGTTCAATGAGTTTATCTCAGTATTACACTACTTTAAAGACATTATGGGATGATTTGGATGGTGCAGACTGTACAAATACTTGCCAACATTGCAATTGCTGTAAATCAAATGCAGGCAAAGCTGAACATGCCAAGGTGGTTAAGTTTCTTGCAGGATTAAATGAGTCTTATGCTACAATCCGTAGTCAAATCATCATGAAGAAGACCATTCCAGACTTGGCTGAGATTTACAATCTTTTAGATCAAGATCACAGTCAAAGAACAATTCCTGCAATGCCACAGAATATTTCTGCATTTCAAGTCACAGCTGCTCCACCTGATCAATATGCTGCAAATGCTACACGAGCTGGTTATCACAATAATCCACGACAGAACAAAGTTCAATGCTCACATTGTGGATACACTGGCCATAATGTCGACACTTGTTACAAGATTCATGGCTATCCTCCGGGTTTTAAACACAAGCCGAAACAGAATGCCACATCTGAAAAAGCCAAGCCTGTTGTTGCTAATCTAGCTATCACCGATGGTTCTTCTTCAAGCAACACAGGAATTGGGCCAGATGGTATTGCAGAACTAGTAGGAAACATGTCGAAAAGTCAGATTCAGGATGTGATAGCTTACTTCAGTACTCAGCTTCACTCCTCTGCTCAGCCAATGACTATTGCTTCTGTTGCAAGCACTAGTGATGATAATGGTTTTGCAGTCAATGGTATCTCCTTTTCTCCTTCTAGTCTGTGGTTTATTTGTGTTTTGACAGCCTCTAGGAATGTTTTAACTGGCAGTACTTGGATTGTGGATAGTGGTGCTACTCATCATGTTTCTTATGATAGAAACTTGTTTGAAAGCCTATCCGATGGTCTTAGTAATACAGTAACACTTCCTACTGGCATGAATGTCAAAATAGCAGGAATTGGGATGATTAAACTGAATGATGATATCACCTTGAAAAATGTGTTATACATTCCAGAATTCAGACTAAATCTCCTAAGTGTAAGTCAATTGGCAAAAGATTCAAAATCAAGAGTATGTTTTGATGAGGATTCTTGTGTGATACAGGATCGTATCAAGGAGCTAATGATTGGAAAAGGTAGACAAGTTGGAGGGTTATATGTTCTCGACACTAGATCTGATTTTCATTCTAGTATTGTCTCTACTCCACAATGTTCTGCTATAGTTGATAGTGCTTTATGGCATAGTAGATTGGGACATGCTTCTTATGAAAAATTTGATGTACTGCACAATGTACTTGGTTTACAAAAGAGGAATAAAGAAGATTTGGTTCATTGTTCAGTATGTCAGAAAGCTAAACAGAAACGTCTATCTTTTCCTTCCATGAATAATATATGTGAACATGCTTTTGATCTTGTTCACATAGACACTTGGGGACCTTTCAGAGTTCCAACTGTTGAAGGGTATCGCTATTTTCTCACAATAGTTGATGACTACAGCAGAACTACTTGGGTTTATCTGATGAGGACAAAGAATGAAGCTTTGCAGATCTTTCCAACTTTTCTGAAAATGGTTGAAACGCAATTTCAGAAGTGTATCAAGGCAGTAAGGTCTGACAATGCTCCTGAGCTAAAGTTTGAAGCATTATACAAGGAAAGAGGTATCATTGCTTATCACTCTTGCCCTGAAACGCCACAACAGAACTCTGTGGTAGAACGAAAACATCAGCATATTCTCAATGTAGCTCGAGCCTTAATGTTTCAGTCTGGTGTTGCATTGGAGTTTTGGGGAGATTGCATCTTATCTTCAGTTTTTCTGATCAATCAATTGCCTTCTCCTCTTCTCAGCAACAAATCACCTTTTGAAC